>NW_027363073.1:2122500-2229425 GCF_046119375.1 Phyllobates terribilis | reverse complement strand
CTACAGCTTCCTACACAATAAAGAAGCCCTTACACTGCGCCATCCAGGTATCAAAATCACAAAGTTACAATGTCTCAGAATATGGAGACACAAATCAATGTTTTTTCTAATAAATTTCTAATTTTCACCACTTAAGTAAAAAGAAAACCTCTGCATGTTCAGCATTAGCACAATGGTCTCTGACATGGAGAATCACTTGATGGGGTCATTCTGACCACACAATGGACACAATAAAAAAACAATGTCGGAATCCCCCTTTTTTCCCCACAATTTTACCACACTTTGATTTTTTTCCCTGTTTTCTAAAACATTGAATGACAAAATAAATTGTGTCGTTCACAACCACAACTCGGCCCACTAAAAAAAAATAAGCCCACGTGTGGCTATACTGGAAGACAAAGGGAAAAAAGTTATAGCTTTTGGAAGATGGGAGGAGAAAAATGAAAGATTGCCCGGTCAAGGAGGGGTTAATAGATATAGCGCCAGCGCATATATTATAATTTTAAACAGAACTATGTAAATGAGCAGGAAATGTCTAATATTTGGTCTCTCGTTTATCAAAACTGTCTAATAGCAAAAATGTCCCTGTTGCCCATAGCAACAATTCACAGCACAGATTCCATTTCTTAACATTCTATAGAACACTGAAAGGTGACTGGTTGCTACGGGCGACAAGGACAGTTCTTCCATTAGTCAGCATTGATAATTGAGGCCTGTACTTAATATTAGGAGGATAATCCCCCTCACCCACAGTCTTATTATACTGAGTAAGATTATTTCTTACCTGGTTCATCTTTATCCATTGATCTCTCTGGTGAAGAAACACTCAGATGGAACAGAAAATCCGGGATGGAGATGGTTTTGGTTGATGAGTGGGATCTCCATAGGGCACCATTCCCATTAATGATGGGTTTGGCATAGGTCAGATGCCTCCTGCATTGGACAACCCAGTCTCTGCTGTTCCTCATTCTTTTCTGGGCTGCCGCTCTTTGCAGGTTCAGGGTGTCTTGTCTTTCAGATCTGGATGAGACCTGTCTTGGAGTTTCTTGGAGAACTTCCTCCAGCTCTAACTCTGCGCTGATGTTTCTCCGCTTATTGAGGATGGCTTCTTTATTCCTCTTCCTTATTTCAGGGACCAGATCTCCGATTTTTTTCAAGGAGATAAGAATGGCCCCCTGAAGCTCAGCGGAGGCAGCAGAGTCAGACTCCATGAGGTTCTCCATGTTCCTTCTCTGTGTAAGGCTCTCATGTCTTTTGGACTTTCTCATTTTCTCTAGATTTTGTCGTTTGGACGCCATTTCTGAGGCGTCAGTGTCCATGTCCGGTAGATTAATGTCTTTTCGCCCTAAAGCGAACAACAATACCTGCTCTTCATTTATTCCTCTCCTCTCTCTCAGAACCCGATCTCTTTGGGCTCGTCTTCTCTCTTTATCCATTTTAGAATAAATTTTTGCTTCGTTTGTCACGAAAAACAAAAGGTACTCCCTCACCCCTGTAAGTCTGTGAGGCAGTGATTTCCCCTGGGCTGTAACACTGGGATATAGAATGTGATGATGTCATCACATCACTGTGACATAGAATGTATCGTGATGTCACAGTGACAGATAAGTAGATAGATGAGATAGATAGATGGATACATAGATAAATATAGATATGAAATAGATAGATATCAAATTAGGAGGATATTGAACCAATGTTTTGCTGATGTGTATATATATATACTTTGTGCACAATTTGTATTTTTGATGATTCATTTTATTATTGATCTTCTCCAGTGCTATCTGTCAATCCCAAAGGTTAATAGACCTGAACCCTGAATATTTTTGAAAAAAGTAAAAGTGAGGTTTTGTCTTTCTTAGGAGAATATCTCTGTGTGCAGAATTATTGGGCAACTAAATGAAAAACATAAATTTTCCCATCTCAATTATTTATTTTCATCCGTTAAAGTGAGAAAAATAACCGAACAGCTCATAATGTCTAAAAATACATTTCTGACATTTAAAAAAAATATCAGTGACCAATATAATAATATAGTCATCCATTTTTTCAATAACATCCATAAGCTCCATCCATGGAGTCTGTCAGTTTCTTCATATGTTGACAAAGAACTTTTTGGGCAACACCATCCACAGCCCCAGACACCATTCAGAAAAGTGTTTATTTTCCTTCACTGTAAATCCCCAATTTAAGAAAGGCCCACAATTTCTCATCAGGGCTTAGGTCCGTGTCCATATTTTTTCCTCTTTAAGGCCTTTCCTGGCAGCCGAGCAGTGGAGACTTTGATGCTGAGCTGGAGCCTTGTCCTGCAGAACAATCATGGTTTTCTTGAAAGATGCAGAGACTAGTGTTGAGCGATCACTAAAATGCTCGGGTGCTCGAAGCTCGGGCCGAGCTCGCCGTGATACTCAGGTTCTCGACCCGAGCAACGAGCCCAATGTTAGTCTATGGCAGACCCGAGCATTTTTGGCGCGGCACCCCCGGCAGTCTTTTAAAAGCCTAATAAGTGCCCAAAACGATAGTGACAGTGCTCAAATGGCATGGGGACAGCATGGGGATCGCCCCAGGAAGCATTTCTGACCCCCAGGTCACTGCTGTCAACAACGTGGTCAGAGGTATTAAGCCACTTTTACGGGCTCACAAAACGTTCAAAAACGAAACTGAAAGTGCTTTCCTGTGAAATATGTTAAGGAACTTCCTTTCCAGGGTAAAGAAGACTTGTGTATAAGGTAAAATAAATACCCCCCCCCCGCCCAAAAAAAATAAAATACTCCTCCACACCTTGGGCTATGTTCACACGTAGCGTTTTTGATGCGTTTTTGCACTTTTGCATTGCTTTCAACCGTGACAAATGCATTCACCGGGAAATGTCATTTTAACATTTTACAACCTTATCTGGCCATGTGCTGTGTGACACATGCATACAGTGCTGAAAAGACATGGGAACAGCATGGGGAAGACCCCTGGAAGCATCTCTGACACCCAGGTCACTGCCTAAAAGTGTGCCCATCAGAAGTCATCCTTGCCGCATCAGAAGATGCAGACTTGCAACTATCCCCGTGACCAGGGCAGTGTTCAATTTGTACCTCCCCCATTCCTTGCAATGCAAGCGCAAATATGCAGCCAACCGCCCACCCACCCCCAGGCTGCAATACCATACTGCTTGCTACCACTTGAAATTGGGCCTTTTAGGCTTGTGAAGGCGGAATCTGGCCACCACATCATGGCTGCGTTGGCGGCCTGGAATCTATACTCAGTCCCCAGCCGCCCGGCGGCCGGGTGTCCACACTCGGTCCTCAGCCGCCAGGGGGCGGCCGGGTGTCCATACTGTTCAGCAATATATGGGGCTCAGTATATACTGTGTAGAGCAATATATGGGGCCCAGTATATACAGTATGAAGCAAAAAAATTGGCCCTTTATATATTATAAGGGGCCATTATACTGTGGAGCAATATCTGGGGCTCAGTATATACTGTATGGAGCAATATATGGGGCCCATTATATATCATATGGGGCCATTATACTGTATGGAGCAATATATGGGGACCATTATATACTATATGAGGCCATTAGAATGTATGGAGCAATATATGGGGCCCAGTATATACTATATGGAGCAATATATGGGACCCAGTATATACTGTATGGAGCAATATATGGGGCCCAGTATATACTGTTTGGAGCAATATATGTGGGCCATTATATTCTATATGGGGCCATTATACTGTGGATCAATATATGGGGCCCCGTATATACTGTATGGAGCAATATATGGGGCCCATTATATATTATATGGGGCCATTATACTGTATGGAGCAATATATGGGGCCCAGTATATATTTTATGGAGCCATTATACTGTATGGAGCAATATATGGGGCCCATTATATACTATACGGGGCAATTATACTGTATGGAATAATTCATCTGGCCCAGTATATACTTTATGGAGCAATATATGGGGCCCATTATACTGTATGGAGCACTATATGGGGCCTATTATATACTATATGTGGTCATTATACTATATGGAGCACTATATGGGTCCACTATGCTGTATGGAGCAATATATGGGGCCCATTATATATTATATGGGGCCATTATACTGTATTTAGCAATTTATGGAGCCCATTATATACTATATGGGGCCATTATACTGTGCAGCAATATATGGGGCCCAGTATATACTGTATGTAGCAATATATGGGGCCCGTTATATACTATATGTGGCCATTATACTGTATGGAGCAATTTATTGGGCCTATTATATACTATATGTGGCCAGTATACTGTATGGAGCAATATATGGGGCCCAGTATATTCTGTAGAAAGCAATATATGGGGCCCATTATATACTATATGGGGACATTTTACTGTATGGAGCAATATATGGGGCCCAGTATATACTGTATGGAGTAATATATGGGGCCCATTATATACTGTATGGATCAATATATGGGGCCTATTATATACTATATGGGGCCATTATATTGTATGGATCAATATATTGGGCCTATTATATACTATTTCAAGCCATTATACTATATGGAGCAATATATGGGGCCCAATATATATTGTATGGACCAATATATGGGGCCCAATATATACTATATGGGGCCATTATACTGTGCAGCAATATATGGGGCCCAGTATATACTGTATGGATCAATATTTGAGGCCCAGTATATACAGTATGGAGCAAAAAATGTGGCCCTTTATATATTATATGGGGCCATATACTGTGCAGCAATATACGGGGCCTAGTATATACTATATGGAGCAATATATGGGGCCCATTATATACTATATGTGGCCATTACACTGTATGGACCAATATATGGGGCCCATTCTATACTGTATGGAGCAATATATGGGGCCCGATATATACTGTATGGAGCAATATATGGGGCCCATTATATACTATATGTGGCCATTACACTGTATGGACCAATATATGGGGCCCATTCTATACTGTATGGAGCAATATATGTGGCCTATTATACACTATATGAGGCCATTATACTGTATGGAGCAATATATGTGGCTAATTATATACTATATGGGGTCAATATGACGCGCCCCCTGGGACATATTCCTTTTTGAGGGGAATACCCGGCACCGGATCAGATGGGGGGGGGGGTTGTAGTCTCCGAGCGGCTGTGACCCGGTCCCGTGCCCAGGGCGTCAAGCTCAGTGTTATGTGGCAGCTTTACAGATGTTACTAAAGTTCTTTTGTGTCGACTACGCCACCCGTTGTGATGCGGTCACTGTGGCCGCCGCTGCAGCAGGGTCCACTGAGGCTGATGGTGGATGCGCAGCTTGGTGGGATAACCCCCAACGGGAGGGGTATAGCCTCAGAGGGGACAGGCGCAGAGGATGGGGGTTGTGGTGGTGCGGTGCAGCCGGCAATGAAGACAGACTCGGGTTGTGCAGTTAAGGGTGTTTACTTACTGCAGATGTTGTACTGGTCACTCCAGCTGCTAGTGACCACCCGAGCCGTGCTGCGTCCACCAGGTCCTGGATCCAGCCAACCCCCAAACAAGTCCGGAGCGTGGCCCTGAGCTCTCCCTCTGTCCTTTCTTCAGCCGTCCCCACCAGGGATTCACCTAGGTCCAGCTCCCTCGGGCCTTCTTTTGGGACACCCTTGGCCCTGGGTTCCCTGACCCTGCATGTGGTGTGCCTTCGGGGTGAATGTGGTGGGTGACCGTGACAGACACTGCCCACGGTCTCCGGTCTCTGGCTGGGGATTGTTTTTGCCCCCACCAGCTTGGGTTCCGGTACCCTGATGCTGACTCCTCACCCGGTGCTCTAATTTGGGTTCTTGGGTCCCTTCAGTCTTCCCCCTCTGGGTCTTTCTCTGCTCCACTCTCTCTCTCTCCAGGGCTGCTGTTTCCTGCTCTCTGCATCAGACTTGTCCTCTGCAGCTGACTGACTCTCTGCGTCTGACCCTGATTCTAGTTGGTGCCCTCCTTATATATCCCTCTATGTGTGAGCTCAGGTGACCAGCACCCAATGAGCTCCTATCACTACCCAGACTGCTCCCCCTATCTGCCCCTACACTACATGGGATGTTCCACCCCCCTCCCACTCCAGCCAGGAACAGGCTCGGTTGTACCTGCACATTTCTAAGTGGGAGTACCGTCGGCCTGCTCCTCTGGAATGGGATGTATGTAGTGCATGCAGTCTATCTGAGCTCAGTTCCACACTCCATCCTTACCCGGGAGTGGAATATCACACCTCTGGGTTGAGGTGCAATACCCCTGTAGCAGCCGAATCCTCAGGGTGCTACAAATATACTGTATGAAGCAATATATGGGGCCCATTATACACTACATAGGGCCATTTTTCTGTGGATCAATATATGGGACCCAGGATATACAGTACTGTATGGAGCAATATACAGGGCCCAGTATATACTGTATGTAGCAATATATGGGGTCCAGTATATAATATACGCATGGGTGGATTAAGAGTAGCCAGGGCCCCGGGCAGTTTAAAAGGCGCGGGCCCCCCACACACATACCTGATGTATCACATGCCACATGATCCCCTGTGATAGATCATGTGATAGTTCACGTGAAATTAATTTGTCACAATATTAATATATTAATTATAATAATTTTTTTTAGGCTGTGTGCCCACTATGCGTTTTTTAAGCGTTTCCGCAGCGGCAATTCCGCTGCAGAAACGCTTAAAAAACGCTTGGTAGAAGGTCTGCCATGTTCCCCAATGATAATCCGCATGTGCTGTGCACATGCTGCGGAAATTTCCGCTGCGGATTATCATTGCGGAAAAATCCACAGCACTACCAATTATTTTGCGGAAGCGCGGCGTTTTCGCCGCCATTGACTTGGATTGGAACGCATGAAATCCGCATCACTGCATCTGTACATGCGGAATCCAACTGTTTCAATGTGCGGATGGACTCTCCTCCGGATCCGGGTACCATAGAACCTGTAAAAAAAAGAATAAAATAAAAAATAAATATTATACTTACCTTCTGATGGCCCCCGGTGTCTTTATCCGATGCGTCCTGGCTTGCTGGCAGCTCGCGGTAGACTAAAGGACCTGTGGTGACGTCATTTAGTCATGTGACGGGTCACGCGACCGCTGATGTCGGCAGGCCATCAGAAGGTAAGTATATTTTTATTTTTTATTTTTTGCCATTTACCACTGATTTATATAGTGTGACCAAGTTGTCAAGCACTTTTCCAAGTGATGCTAAAATCGCTTGGAAAGAGCTTGACAACCCGCATGTGGAAATGCATGTGAAGAACGCTTCACATCCGCATGTCCCTGGCAGGAAAAACGCATGTACAATCCGCATGTACAATCCGCATGCGTTTTTTCTGCCAGAGAGAGCAAAAACACTCAAAAAAAATCCGGAGCATTTCTGTATCGTGGGCACATAGCCTTACATTAATTGTATGGCTTAATATTGAGCACATGTAGCCATCTATACACAGCAGGAGGCCGCACGTAGCCATCTATACACAGCAGGAGGCTGCACATAACCATCTATACATAGCAGGGGGCAGCAGGGCGCCATCTATACACAGCAGGAGGCCGCACGTAGCCATCTATACACAGCGGGAGGCCGCACATAGCCATCTATACACAGCGGGGGTCCGCACATAGCCATCTATACACAGCGGGGGGCCGCACGTAGCCATCTATACACAGCGGGAGGCCGCACGTAGCCATCTATGCACAGCGGAAGGCCGCACGCAGCCATCTATACACAGCGGGGGTCCGCACATAGCCATCTATACACAGCGGGGGGCCGCACGTAGCCATCTATACACAGCGGGAGGCCGCACGTAGCCATCTATACACAGCGGAAGGCCGCACGTAGCCATCTATACACAGCAGGAGGCCGCACGGTGCCATCAATACACAGCAGGAGGCCGCACATAGCCATCTGTACACAGCGGAAGGCCGCACATAGCCATCTATACACAGCGGGAGGCCGCACGTGGCCATCTATACACAGCAGGAGGCCACTCGGTGCCATCAATACACAGCAGGAGGCCGCACATAGCCATCTGTACACAGCTGGAGGCCGCACATAGCCATCTATACACAGCAGGAGGCCGCACGTAGCCATCTATACACAGCGGGTTGCCACATGTAGCCATCTATACAGAGCGGGAGGCCGTACGTAGCCATCTCTACACAGCAGGAGGCCGCACGTAGCCATCTATACACAGCGGGAGGCCGCATGGCGCCATCTATACACAGCGGGAGACCGCACATAGCCATCTATACACAGCAGGGGGCAACACGGTGCCATCAATACACAGCAGGAGGCCGCACGGTGCCATCAATACACAGCAGGAGGCCGCACATACCCATTTGTACACAGCTGGAGGCCGCACATAGCCATCTATACACAGTGAGAGGCCGCACGTAGCCATCTATACACAGCGGGAGGCCGCATGTAGCCATCTATACACAGCAGGAGGCCGCACATAGCCATCTATACACAGCAGGGGGCCGCATGTAGCCATCTATACACAGCGGGAGGCCGCACATAGCCATCTATACACAGCGGGAGGCCGCATGGCGCCATCTATACACAGCGGGAGACCGCACATAGCCATCTATACACAGCAGGGGGCAACACGGTGCCATCAATACACAGCAGGAGGCCGCACGGTGCCATCAATACACAGCAGGAGGCCGCACATACCCATTTGTACACAGCTGGAGGCCGCACATAGCCATCTATACACAGTGAGAGGCCGCACGTAGCCATCTATACACAGCGGGAGGCCGCATGTAGCCATCTATACACAGCAGGAGGCCGCACATAGCCATCTATACACAGCAGGGGGCCGCATGTAGCCATCTATACACAGCGGGAGGCCGCACATAGCCATCTATACACAGCGGGAGGCCGCACATAGCCATCTATACACAGCGGGAAGCCGCACATAGCCATCTATACACACTGAAACATATACAGACATATACGTACACGCATAAACACATTTGCAACACAAAAATACATATAAACTGACATCACACAATGATATCTGCCTTGCACACACACACACACGCTCACACATACTCACCATACCCCGGCTCGGCTCCACTCCTCCAGCTCCTCTCCGTTGCTGCAGTGCAGCGCGCACTGCGTGACGTCACACTAGCAGACAAGGCCGAAGAAGAAGTAGCGGCCATGCACAGCTGCTGGGGGAGCAGACCGGGGGCCCCCCGCCTCTGACTGCCGGTATGTGCCGTGGCGCCGCACATATTATAATGAAGGCAATCTGGCCATGGACGCCCCGGGCGGAGGTCCAGATTGCCCTCATTATAATCTGCTTATGAATATACGGGGCCATTATACTGTATGGAACAATATATGGGGCCCAGTATATAGTGTATGGAGCCATTAAACTGTATGGAGCAATGTATGGGGCCCATTATATATTATATAGAAAAATTATACTGTATGGAACAATTTATGGGGCCCAGTATATACTGTTCAGAGCAATACATGGAGCCCATTATATGCTATATGGGGCAATTATACTGTATGGAACAATTTATGGGGCCCAGTATATACTGTATGGAACAATTTATGGGGCCCAGTATATACTATATGGGGCCATTATACTGTATGGAGCAATACATGGGGCCAATTATAGACTATTTGTGGCCATTATACTGTATGGAGCAATACATTGGGCCCATTACATACTATATGGGGCCATTATACTGTATGGAGCAATATATGGGGCCCATTATATACTGTATGGAGCAATATAAGGGGCCTATTATATACTATATGGGGCCATTATACTGTATGAAGCAATATATGAGGCCCATTATATACTATATGGGGCCATTATACTTTATGGAACAATATATGGGACCCATTATATCCTGTATGGAGCCATATAAGGGGCCAATTATATACTATATGGGGCCATTATACTGTATGGAGCAATACATGGGGCCCATTACATACTATATGGGGCCATTGTACTGTATGGAGCAATAAATGGGGCCCAGAATATACTGTATGTAGCAATATATGGGGCCCAGTGTATACTGTATGTAGCAATATATGGGGCCCATTATATACTGTATGGAGCAATGTATGGGGTCCATTATATACTGTACTAGATGGTGGCCCAATTCTAACTTATCGGGTATTCTAGAATATGTATGCGGCCGACCGGGCTCAATCAGCAAAGCGGTGTTTAAATTTGGCGCCAAAATCGCTGTTTGGTCGCAGCCGGCGACCGCGACCAATCAGCCAAGCGGTGTTTAAATTTGGCGCCAATATTGCTGATTGGTCGCAACCGCCGACAGCGATCAATCAACCAAGCGGTGTTTAAATTTGGCGGCGGCCTCGACCAATCACCAAACCGCGTTAGGGAGGACCGGAGAGCGTGTTTAAATTTGGCGCCAAAATCGCTGTTTGGTCGCGACCAAGCAGCCAAGCGGTGTTTAAATTTGGCTGCAATATCGCTGATTGGTCGCGGCCGGCAACCGCGACCAATCAGCAAAGCAGTGTTTAAATTTGGCGCCAATATTGCTGATTGGTCGCAACCGCCAACCGCGATCAATCAGCCAAGCGGTGTTTAAATTTGGCTGCAATATCGCTGATTGGTTGCGACCGGCGACCGCGACCAATTATCAAAGCAGTGTTTAAATTTGGCGTCAATATCGCTGATTGGTCACGGGCCACTGATCTCTCGACGGTAGCCGCATGGAGGTCAGCAGCGCCGCCGGTCGGGGTCCTTCTACTGCGAGCAGCCGCAAGATGACCTCGCCTACTATCATACTTATTTCAGAACTTCTCCAGGATTGCCACCTCGCTATACCTCTCCTTGGGGGATACGACAGAGTAAACAACACCCATGGAGAAAAAGAAGAACGCGAGTAGGACAGGGCTTAAAAGAAACAATGACGTTTCATCCCAACAACCCATTCTGTGTACAGCAGACCACCTGGAGGTATTGGAAGAACTAGTAGACTACCTGATAAAACCATCCATCTTGGGATATCCTGATTTCAACTTACCATTTGTTCTTCACTGTGACGCTTCTCAAGTTGGACTGGGAGCTTCCCTGTATCAGCATCAATGGAAAATTGAGAGTTATCAGTTACAGTTCTAGAACGTTGACAGACGCCGAGAATAATAACCATCTACATTCCGGAAAATTTTAGTTCCAGGCATTGAAATGGGCTATCTGTGAACGATTTAGAGATTATCTCTACTACAGCAAAGAGTTTGAGGTAAACACTGACAACAACTCTTTGACCTATGTCCTTACTATTACTACAGCCAAACTGAATGCAACGGGTCAGAGATGGGTCGCTAAACAATCTGACTTCATTTTCAGCATTAAGTACAGGCCAGGAAAATACAATGCGGATGCTGATGGATTGTCAAGAATGCCACCAGAGCCTGAGGAGTTCATGCAAGAATGCTTGGAGGAAGTCAGTCTGGAAGCAATTGAGAGCACTACCCAAGCAGTGCAAGCTTATCAAGAGGAAGACACACCATTGTGGTGTCTGTTGACGGTGGAAAACACCATAAAAGCGAGAGAACAAGATCACCCCCTGTCCATTCAACAACTACCTAAAGGAAAAATCTGTAGAGCACAACAGGAAGATCAGATAATTGGTAGAATACTACTTTATGTGGACCAAAATCGGTTTCCAAGTAGACGGGAGTATCTGTTTTAGTTAAAGAATGGACGAAGCTCTACCTCAGTGGAGACGGTATCCTGTATCGTAAAGGAGGGCAAAACCGGCAGTTGGTACTACCCAGAGTATTCCGTAGGTTGGTCTTCAAAGAACTCCATGAAAACATGGGACACCTGGGAGTGGAAAGGACAACCAACTTGATTCGTGAACGTTTCTTCTGGCCGTACATGCAGAGAGATATTGAGAGGTACGTGACCAGGGAGTGTGGGTGTCTGAAAGATAAACATCCCAACACATAAACCCTGGTACCTATGGGCAACATTCAAACTACCTATCCGTGTGAGATGGTCTCAATAGGCTTTCTACATCTTCAGACGTGAAAGGGTGGTTACGAATACATATTGGTGGTGATGGACCATTTTACTCAATTTGCCCAATCATATGCCACCGCCAATAAAACTAGTCGAACAGCGACAGGGAAGATCTTCAATGATTTTGTTTTGAGGTTTGGGTTCCCTATGAGGTTACACCATGACCAAGGAAGAGAATTTGAGAACCAGCTCTTTGCCAAGCTAGGAATGTACTGTAGAATTCAGAGATCCCACACAACGTCCTATCACCCAGAGGGTAATGGACAAGTGGAATGTTTTAACCGGACATTATTGTCGATGTTGCGCACTTTTACAGCTGACGAGAAGAAAGACTGAAAAGTTCTCTGTCAAAAGTGGTACATGCCTATAACTGTACAAAGAGCGATGCAACGGGTTACTCACCCTTCTTCCTATTGTATGGACAATCGCCAAGACTGCCAATCGACATCATGTTCGATACTCCGGTGTCAGAGACTTACAGAACATATCTGGAGTACGTTCGGAAATGGAAGGAATGGATGGCAGAGGCATACAACATAGCGTCCAAAGTGGTTACGCAAGGACAGAGCAAGAGTAAGGAGTACTAAGATCAAAAATGTTATGGAGCAGAAATGGCACCGGGAAGCCGGGTGCTAGTCAAGAACGTACGTGAGAAAGGTGGTCCAGGAAAACTTTGTTCGTACTGGGAGGACAATGTGTATGTGGTCATAAAGAGGAAAGCTGATGACATTCCAGTGTATGAAATCTGATTGGAAAGAGGGGACAAGAAAACCAGAATAGTCCATCGGAATTTATTACTACCCTGTGATTATCTCCCACCACAACAAAACTTTCCAGAAGCAGACCGACATCGACCGAGATCAACTAAGGGACCACCACTGGCTGAAGCTCCGGAGGTGGATAGTGACCTTGAAGTTCCGATGAGCAAGAGCACACCGTTGTATTTCTCAGACCGGCAAGGAGAGGGACGTACCACCCTCAAGAGAGTGAACTAAGTCCTGAGGCTCCAAAGTTTGTACCAAAGAGTACAGATGAAGTCCAATTCAGATCTGATGATCGAATACTGATCACTGAAGAGACTGATCGACACTCAAGAGGAGTAGAATTACCAGACCATGTGGAAACAGGCGATTCAGGAGAAGTAAGGAAAGTTACAGAGGCAGATCCAAGAGCATCTGAGGACGCACGGGAAATGAGTGTTGTGGAAGAAACTTCTGTTACCGAAGAACCCGTGGTATCTGAGGAACAACCCTCCAGAAGGATGTCGACTCGAGAAGTAAGGAGGTCTGTGATGCTGACGTATGAGACACTTGGAGAACCGAGTCAAGTACCAAGGACTGTCGACTGGAAACAGGTATCTCTGCCTGCGGACCAGGTAATCCCACTTGAGTGGTATTCACCTCCGAGAGACAGTATGGGCAATGTTGCCTGGTGGAAAGACTTGTTTTGGCCTAGTGAGAGAGAGAGCTGGTTGAAGACATACGAAAAGCTCCAGCGGAAGAGATGCTGATTGTTTTAATTGTGTCAATTGTTTATTTCTTACAGGAGTCCTACAAGAAAAAGGTTGTTAGAATAGGTTATTATCAATGTTTATAAATGTTATACCAATTTGATAATGACAAATTTATATATATAGTAACTAAGCTTTCACCACTGTCTCAGAATTGTTCAGATTGACTAATTAAGACGAATGTCGAGGAGAACGACATTCAAAAAGGAGGGAAGAGTGTGACATGCAGAAGTAGTGCTGTTGCTTCCAAAGCATCCAGCAACTGCTACAAATAACACAGCCACAGGAGACAGATAGTGTTTTAGCATAGGCCCAGGGTGATTGTGGGGAATTTGTTATTGTAGTCTGACTGAAGCCAAAGAGAAAGGTGGTGGTGTGTTATCTAGATCTGATAGAAAGAGAGAAACTAAACACATAAACACAGGTCAGATAAACTCCCTGGACTAACAGTGCAGAGTATTATCGGGCAGGAAGGTAAGGGCTGGAAGGAATTGTGTCCCAGGGATCATCTCCCTCATCAAACCCCCCCCTCCATCTCCATGCAGGATAAAGAATGTTGTGTACTATTGTGTCCTTGTGAAGGAAAAGCTTGTGGTTGTGTATGCATAGAAGTGTGCTGCTAAGAGATCTAATCTATGCTGAATTATGCTACTGAAGAGACTGTAATACTGTGTGTGACATGCAGAAGTAGTGCTGTTGCGGAGTGTGACATGCAGAAGTAGCGCTGTTGATTTAAAAGAATTCAGAAACTATTAGAAGTAACACAAGCACATGAGACAGGAAGTGTTGTGCTCCAGAAGCATCCAGCAACTAGAAGGGTTAACACAGTCACAGGAGAAGGGGAGTGTTTTAGCAGAGCCTCAGGGGGATTGTGGGGAAGTTGTTTACTGTCTGGCTGGAGCCGAAGAGAAATGTGGTGTGTGTGTTCTGGTTCTGACAGAAGCGCCCCTGCAAGTGAAAAGGACTCAAGTCAGGAGTGAAGCTAAGCACAGGTCAGGTAGAGTTCCTAAACTAGCAGTGCAGAGTATTGTCAAGCAGAAAGATAAGTGTAGCACCCTGAGGACTCGGTTGCTACAGGGGTATTGCACCTCGACCCAGAGGTGTGGTATTCCACCCCCGGGTAAGGATGGAGTGTGGAACTGAGCTTAGTAGGCTGCATGCACTACATACATCCCATTTCCGGGGGACAGAACAACGGTACTCCCACCAGTATATGTGCAGGTACGACAGCGTCTGTCCCTGGCTGGAGTGGGAGGGGGGTGGAACATCCCAGTAGTGTAGGGGCAGATAGGGGGAGTAGTCTGGGTAAAGCTAGGAGCCCATTGGGTGCTGGTCACCTGGGTTCACACATAGAGGGAGTATATAAGGTGGGCACCATCTTAGAATAGGGTCTTTTGTCAGAGAGCCTGAGGAGGAGCAGAGCAGAGGAGCTCAGCCAGGAGGGCTGACAGGGAGCTGTGGCTCCGGCTGGGCCCAGCTCCAGAGCAAAGCCTGCAGTGAAGAGAGAGAGGAGGAAGAAAGGACCCAGAGAGAGAGACAGAGGGAACCCTAAGATCCCAGAATCAGACCAGAAAGGGTGAAGGGTTGGCAGAAGAGGGCACCGGATCCCAAGCTGGCGGAGGCAGAAGTAACCCTTAACCAGGAACCGGAGGTCGTGGGCAAGTTTTGCCACGACCCTCACCATATCCACCAGGAAGGCACACCACGAGTAGGGCCAGGGAAGCCAGAGAAGGTTCAACCACTAAGAGGCCCGAGGGAGCTGGACAGAGGTGGATCCCTGGTGGGGACGGCCAGGAGAAAGAGAGTGAGAGGGAAGCTCAGGACCACGCTCCGGAACTGCCTGGGGGTTAGCCGAGTCCCGCACCTGGTGGACGCAGCACGGCTCGGGTGGTCACTCAAGGCCAGAGTGACTAAAGCAACATCAGTGAGTAAAAACCCTGAAACTGCATCTCCTGACTCTGCCTCTCCTTCCTGCATCATCACAACCCCCATCATCCACACCTGCTGCCCTGAGGCCATACCCCTCCCGTTGGGGGTTATACCATCACTGCTGCACATATACCACCGGCCTCAGCGGACTGCTCTGCAGCGGCGGCTTCAAAGCCGCACTCAACGGGTGGCGTAGTCGACACTTAAACAACATCTACAAAGACTGCCACACACTTAGTTTGACACCCTGGGCACGGACCGGGTCACCGCCACAAGGACTACTATCCCCATACAGATCCGGCTCCGGGTATCCCTTGAACATGGCCCAGGGGGCGCGTCAACTTTGGCGTAGTCGGCAGGATAACGTGCCCGCAACCACCGGGTACTGCGTGCCTGAAGAAAAGTTCGCATTTACCTCAAAAAGAAGTCTCCCGCCGGTTCCGGAGGGTCCCCGCCATCGGACGCCATCTCGGATCGTTTCCCGCCATTTGTCCGCCATCTGCAGTCTTTTCCCGCCATCCACAGAGTTTCCCGCCATTGGGAAGCGGTTCCCGCCATCTGAGAAGATTTCCCGCCTTGGCAGAGCGGACGCCATTATGGGCGTGCCAGAGGGTGGCAAGAGGCCACCTCCCATCGTGGGCCAGGACCAAGAATGGCGCCAAAAACGAAGACCGCCCCCACCAGCAGAGACTGCAATGATTGAGATGTCCGTCAGCGTGGGGGGTCTGCCCCTGGAACTGATAATCACCAAGTTACCCCAGGACCGCCCTCAGTATTGGCGTAGAGAGAACAAAAGAGAGAAGATGGGAGCAGCTTGGAGGAGTCTAGAGAGAACGCACCCGGAGATGGAGGGAGAGGCAGGCAGCACCGACCCAGTGGTCAGGAGCCTGTTGCAAGCGACTACCCCAGAAGGCCTGGTGGAGATCCTGGCGCAGCTCCCCAGAGATCGGGAGCATGCACGGACCGCACTGGAGGGCTTGGCTCAGAGGATGGCCCGAGTGCAGCGAGGCGTACTGGCCGCGTGGAGCAGAGAAATGGCCCAGCAGGCTGGAACCCGCCAGCAAAAGACACCGCCAGCAGCGAGGAGCACGCCTGCCCTTGAAGGAAGAGCAGGAGGGACGAAGGCCGGAGACGGCGCCGTGGAGGGAGCTGAAGTAACGGAGGCAGGTAATGGGGACGTCTACACCCCGTACCCGGAGGCCGAGAACCTGCCCGAGCTCCCCGTCGCAGAGCCCGAAATCCCGTTCACTGCGCCCGTCGCTGCACCGCCACTGCTCCAAACTAGGCCTCAAGCGGCAGGAGCCGCGGCCGCGCTCCCCGTGACGTCACGCGCCTCAAATCAGAGTGCGACCAAACAGGAAGCGCCATCGGCCTGGTCACAGGGCAGAGTACCCCCGGGCGCAGCCGTCTCCACAGTGCCCTTCACATTCAGAGTGCCCCCGGGCGCCGCGGCAATCATCGCGCCCGCAACCTCCATCATGCTACCCCTGGGAGAAGACTTGTTTACCCAGCATACTTGCCCGGATGGGCAGCCCTTTGTGTGGCCGCCGGAGTTCGTCAATCCCCGACTCCGGAGGGAGCGGCCTCTGGATGAGCCCCTGATCCCGGCTCCGGCGCCCGCCAAGATCACCCCACTCTCGTTGGAGGAGGCGCAGTTCGCGTGGGACCCCACTGGAGAAGACCTCATCGGGTTCACCCAAGAGACCCGGGCGGCCGCAGCCCAGCGTGCAGAGTGCTGCCGACAGCAGTTAGAGGTCTTCGACAGAGAAAGGAGAGAGAGGCGGGTCCGCGAGGAGCGGCTGCAAATCCGGAGTGCAGAGCAGAAAAGCCGGACCCGACGGAACCCCCGTGCAGCCCACGGTCCCCGTGCCACCGGGACTGTAATCAAATTCCAACTGCAGCACGGTTGGGGCTTCATCAGGGATCACAAAACCCCCGGTGACGTTTTTGTAACCCGCAGAGATGTCGAGTCTCACCTACCGGAGGGACACCGTGGTCGTGACCTGTACCTGGGTGACGAGGTCACCTTCACCCGGCACCAGTGTGCCAAAGGACCCTATGCCCTTCATGTACATCGCCTGACGGAAGAAGAGCTGCGGTGTGAGGAGGAACAAGAGGACCCGGACGGGTCTGAAGCCTACCCTCAGGAAGGAGCAGGAGGGCATCGTCACCATTAAGAGGTGAACTGAAACTGTATATAGTTACCCGTAAGGGTATATGCCATGCTGCTTAATTAAAATGAGTTCCCCGTTGGGACAAGTGTGAACTGTTCCAGTGTGTCCCATTTCCCCACAGGCTGAGGACTGTGAACAGCCATCCCTATTCCCCACTGGCCGAGGACTGAGAGCGGCCATATCCATTGTATATAGTTGCGCTTCCTAAAGCGCCCCCTACTGGTTTTATAGGAAACTGTTTTTTTTTCTACAAGAGACTGTGGCACTTACCTGGTCACAATTTGCACAAGTGGCCAGAGGTCAAAAATGTTTTAAATGAAAAGTTTTATTATGCTGAAAGAGTTAATATTATTTTATGATGTGTCTGTAACATTTTAAGAGAGAAGTACCTCCCATAAAGGGATGGGTTGAAAGTTATATTTTATATGTAAGTGCACTTTCAAAAATTTGTATATTTTATGTTTTGCTCTTTTACAGCCCGAGGACGTGCTGTGATTTACCAGGGGGGAATGTAGCACCCTGAGGACTCGGTTGCTACAGGGGTATTGCACCTCGACCCAGAGGTGTGGTATTCCACCCCCGGGTAAGGATGGAGTGTGGAACTGAGCTTAGTAGGCTGCATGTGACGCGCCCCCTGGGCCAGTGTTGTTTGGGGGATACCCGGAGCCGGATCAGATGGGGGTTGTAGTCTCCGAGTGGCGGTGACCCGGTCCGTGCCCAGGGTGTCAAGCTCAGTGTGTGGCAGTCCTACAGATGTTGCTGGATGTTCTTTAGTGTCGACTACGCCACCCGTTGATTTGCGGTCAATACGGCCGCCGCTGCAGCAGGGTCCGCTGAGGCTGGTGGTGTGTGTGCAGCTTCTGTTAGTATAACCCCCAACGGGAGAGGTATAGCCTCAGGGGGTCAGTTGTAGAGGGTGGTGGTTGTGGTGGTGCAGTGAGGATGGTAATAAGACTCAGAGTCGGGCTGTGCAGTTCAGGGTTTTTACTTACTGCTGTTGTGCTGGTCACTCCAGCCTTGAGTGACCGCCCGAGCCGTGCTGCGTCCACCAGGTCCTGGACTCGGCCAACCCCCAGGTAATTCTGGAGCGAGATCCTGAGCTCCCTTTCTGACGTTCCTTTTCTCTGGCCTTCCCCACCAGGGATCCACTTATGTCCGGCTCCCTCGGGCCTCTTGTTGGTAAAACCCTTGTCTCTGGGTTCCCTGACCCTATACTCGGTGTGCCTTCGCAGTGGATTTAGTGGGGGGTCATGGCAGATCCTGCCCACAACCTCCGGTCTCTGGCTGAGGATTAGTGCCCTCCACCAGCTTGGGATCCGGTACCCTTGTGCCAACCCTTCACCCTTCTGGTTGTATTTGGGCTCTTGGGGTTCCCTCTTCTTCCCCTCTGGGTCTTTCTCTTCTCCTCTCTCTCTTCTTTCAGGACTGCTTGACCCTCTACAAACGACTGACTGGTAGCTGTCTGCCTGTCTGACCCTGATCTAAGATGGTTCCCACCTTATATACTCCCTCTATGTGTGAGCTCAGGTGACCAGCACCCAATGAGCTCCTAGCATTACCCAGACTGCTCCCCCTATCTGCCCCTACACTACTGGGATGTTCCACCCCCCTCCCACTCCAGCCAGGGACAGACACTGTCGTACCTGCACATATACCTAGTGGGAGTACCATTGATCTGTCCCCCGGAAATGGGATGTATGTAGTGCATGCAGCCTACTGAGCTCAGTTCCACACTCCATCCTTACCCGGGAGTGGAATATCACACCTCTGGCTTGAGGTGCAATACCCCTGTAGCAGCCGAATCCTCAGGGTGCTACACATGCACTACATACATCCCATTTCCGGGGGACAGAACAACGGTACTCCCACCAGTATATGTGCAGGTACGACAGCGTCTGTCCCTGGCTGGAGTGGGAGGGGGGTGGAACATCCCAGTAGTGTAGGGGCAGATAGGGGGAGTAGTCTGGGTAAAGCTAGGAGCCCATTGGGTGCTGGTCACCTGGGTTCACACATAGAGGGAGTATATAAGGTGGGCACCATCTTAGAATAGGGTCTTTTGTCAGAGAGCCTGAGGAGGAGCAGAGCAGAGGAGCTCAGCCAGGAGGGCTGACAGGGAGCTGTGGCTCCGGCTGGGCCCAGCTCCAGAGCAAAGCCTGCAGTGAAGAGAGAGAGGAGGAAGAAAGGACCCAGAGAGAGAGACAGAGGGAACCCTAAGATCCCAGAATCAGACCAGAAAGGGTGAAGGGTTGGCAGAAGAGGGCACCGGATCCCAAGCTGGCGGAGGCAGAAGTAACCCTTAACCAGGAACCGGAGGTCGTGGGCAAGTTTTGCCACGACCCTCACCATATCCACCAGGAAGGCACACCACGAGTAGGGCCAGGGAAGCCAGAGAAGGTTCAACCACTAAGAGGCCCGAGGGAGCTGGACAGAGGTGGATCCCTGGTGGGGACGGCCAGGAGAAAGAGAGTGAGAGGGAAGCTCAGGACCACGCTCCGGAACTGCCTGGGGGTTAGCCGAGTCCCGCACCTGGTGGACGCAGCACGGCTCGGGTGGTCACTCAAGGCCAGAGTGACTAAAGCAACATCAGTGAGTAAAAACCCTGAAACTGCATCTCCTGACTCTGCCTCTCCTTCCTGCATCATCACAACCCCCATCATCCACACCTGCTGCCCTGAGGCCATACCCCTCCCGTTGGGGGTTATACCATCACTGCTGCACATATACCACCGGCCTCAGCGGACTGCTCTGCAGCGGCGGCTTCAAAGCCGCACTCAACGGGTGGCGTAGTCGACACTTAAACAACATCTACAAAGACTGCCACACACTTAGTTTGACACCCTGGGCACGGACCGGGTCACCGCCACAAGGACTACTACCCCCATACAGATCCGGCTCCGGGTATCCCTTGAACATGGCCCAGGGGGCGCGTCATAAGGACTGGAAGAAATGGTGTCACAGGGATCATCTCCCTCAGCAATCCCTCCCGCCTCCTCCATCTCACTGTACTGTAAAGAATGCTGTGTTCATTAATGTGCCTTTTCATTAGAACTGTGCTGTCCTGTACTACTGGGAAGACTGTGAACTGCTGTGCTGCTAAGGAAACTGTACTGTTTGTCACTAGAGCCTGTTGCTCATCAGACTTAGCTTGCACTGGCTATGTGGCTTCTTATTAAATGCTACTGTTCTACCGTTTATGAGGACTCTTGTCAAGTGTGTCTGGTCAGCAAGTGAAACAACCTATTCCTGAAGGTCAATACCCCTGTGTGCCTGAGAGAAGCTACAGCACACGGTCTATGGTCGCCTGAGTAACGGTTCCCCCAGGATTCCAAAGAATTCATGTAACCTGTCTCACCCCTATCTGAACCTAGCGGCGTGCGTGTAACACGTACACAGAAATCATCAGGCCCCATGGCAAAATTTTTAATTTCCCCCCCCCCCCCCAAAAAAAAAAAATTAATATTTGTCGGGGGTCACAGAACAGCAGATCTCACAACTTTCCAGTCTTTACATAGTAATTTTCCTCATGCTGAAGTCCTAGATTCCTCTTTCATTGTTCCCATAAAGTATCATACCAACAAAAATGCCCCCAAACACTGTATGATACCCCAATGGTGAATTCCTCTACATTAATAGTATAATGATGCTGCTGTACCCAACTTCAACTCCCAAAGCAAAGTATGGTGACCCCAACACGGTTTGATTCCTTACACAGCCCTCCATACAGTATAATAGCCCCACAATGTATAATGGCCCGCACACCTCCCCACATTGTATAATGGCCCACTCTAGCCCTCCAAACAGTATAATGGTCCCCACACAGCCCTCCACATAGTATGATGGACTCCACTCAAACGTTCACACTGTATAATTGCTTGCATACAGTATAATGACCCCACATAGCCTTCCATATAGTATAATGCGCCCCTCATAATCCTTCATATAGTATAATGCACTTCCCATGGTGCTCCATAGAATATAATGCACTCGCCATGGTCCTCCATATAGTATAATGCACACCCATGGTCCTCCATACAATATAATGCACCTCCCATGGTCCGCCATACAATATAATGCAACCCCTATGGTCCTCCATACAATATAGTGCATCCCCCCATGGTCCTCCATACAATATAATGCACCCCCATGGTCATCCATACAATATAATGCATCCCCCATGGTCCTCCGTGCAGTATAATGCACCCTCCATGGTCCTCCATACAATTTAATGTACCTCCCATGGTCCTCCATACAATATAATGCAACCCCTATGGTCCTAAATACAATATAATGCACCCCCATGGTCTTCCGTATAATATAATGCACCCCCCATGGTCCTTCATACAATATAATGCACCCCTCATGGTCCCACATACAGTATAATGCACCCTCCATGTTCCTCCATACAATATAATGCACCCTCTATGGTCCTCCATACAGTGTAATGCACCCCTCATGGTCCTTCCTACAATATAATGCACCTCCCATGGTCCTCTATACAATATAATACAATCCCTATGGTCCTCCATACAATATAATGCACCCCCATGGTCTTCCATACAATATAATTCACCCCCCATGGTCTTTCATACAATATAATGCACCCCTCATTGTCCTCCATACAGTGTAATGCACCCCTCATGGTCCTCCATACAGTATAATGCACCTCCCATGGTCCTCCATACGATATAATGCAATCCCTATGGTCCTCCATACAATATAATGCACCCCCATGGTCTTCCATACAATATAATTCACCCCCATGGTCTTCCATACAATATAATGCACTCCTCATGATCTTCCATATAATATAATGCACCCCTCATGGTCCTCCATACAGTATAATGCACCCTCCATGGTCCTCCATATAGTGTAATGCACCCCTCATGGTCATCCATACAATATAATGCACCTCCCATGGTCCTCCATACAATATAATGCAATCCCTATGGTCCTACATACAATATAATGCACCCCCCATGGTCATCCATACAATATAATGCATCCCCCATGGTCCTCCATGCAGTATAATGCACCCTCCATGGTCCTCCATACAATATAATGTACCTCCCATGGTCCTCCATACAATATAATGCAACCCCTATGGTCCTAAATACAATATAATGCACCTCCATGGTCTTCCGTATAATATAATGCACCCCCCATGGTCCTTCATACAATATAATGCACCCCTCATAGTCCTACATACATTATAATGCACCCTCCATGTTCCTCCATACAAAATAATGCACCCTCCATGGTCCTCCATACAGTGTAATGCACCCCTCATGGTCCTCCATACAATGTAATGCACCTCCCATGGTCCTCCATACAATATAATGCAATCCCTATGGTCCTCCATACAATATAATGCACCCCCATGGTCTTCCATACAATATAATTCACACCCCATGGTCTTCCATACAATATAATGCACTCTTCATGATCTTCCATACAATATAATGCACCCCTCATGGTCCTCCATACAGTATAATGCACCCTCCATGGTCCTCCATACAGTGTAATGCACCCCTCATGGTCCTCCATACAATAAAATGCACCTCCCATGGTCCTCCATACAATATAATGCAATCCCTATGGTCCTTCATACAATATAATGCACCCCCATGGTCTTCCATACAATATAATTCACCCCCCATGGTCTTCCATACAATATAATGCACTCCTCATGATCTTCCATACAATATAATGCACCCCTCATGGTCCTCCATACAGTATAATGCACCCTCCATGGTCCTCCATACAGTGTAATGCACCCCTCATGGTCCTCCATACAATATAATGCACCCCCCATGGTCCTTCATACAATATAATGCACCCCCCATGGTCCTCCATACAATATAATGCACCCCCATGGTCCTCCATACAATATAATGCACCCCCCATGATCCTCCATACAATATAATGCACCCCCCTTGATCCTCTATACAATATAATGCACCCCCCATGGTCCTACATACAATATAACGCACCCCCCATGGTCCTCCATACAGTATAATGCACCCCCCATGATCCTCCATACTCTTTTGTCACTGATTTAAAAAAATAAACACAGTACTCACCTCTCCTTATTCCTTGTTCCACCAGATGCTCTGATCTGCTGAGCCTTTGGTGTGAAGTGCTGCACATATCAGAACAGTGGGTGCCCTGTAATGACGTCATCGATGTCGCTGCTCTGACACGTCAGACGTCGAGGAAGACTGATGGGGGTGGAAGCGTCTGCTGACACCCCCTCCTCCATCCTCATTGCTCGCGTTGACTGCTAGAGCCCCCCTCTGGTCGTCAGCACAAGCAATGATGATGAAGGAGTAAGCATCAGCAGACGCTTCCGCCCCATCATTGTGTGTGGGCAGTGTGGGCGCAGATGGGCGGAGGGGGGGCCCGGTGTCAGTGCCGGTTCACGGGCCCCATAGCAGTGGCGTGGCCTGCTGTCTTATAGGTAGGTGGGTGAGGATATAAAGACAGATGTATTGCAGCCATATTGTTATGCTGTTTACCTGTAGCATATACTGCTGATTGATCCCCTAGAGACAAGGCTGAGACAGACCTGATACGACCAGGCTAGTAGTGAAGGACACTCGAACTTGAATTTTTCTGTAATTCAGTAGCCTGCATAATAATAGGTCACCAAGTATACTGCTCTCTATACATGCAAGAACCGTGAGATAAGGATTATTGGCCATGTTTCCTCTATCTAGCGTTTGCATTCTTGCTTTGTTAGAAAATCTGGTCTCGAAGGGCATGTTGACATCAAGTTTTTTGAGGTGTCTGAAAAATTGCTCAAAAAACGCTTAAAAGACTCTTCCTATCCAGTCTTTTAAGCATATTTTTCAATTTCAGGATTCGAAACAAAACACAATGTGGGCAAAAAAAGAAAAAGTGTACCGTATGTTAGTTATTTCCAGATGAAAAACATTCGAAACTAGACACCATCCAATGAAAAGGTTACGAGAAAACGCTCCAGAAAAAAATCTCTTCCAAAAATGAAAAAAAAAATCCTACAAAAACTTCCCAGACAAGGAACATTTCCTGCTGCGGTTTCCACTAGAAATATCATCACTTCCCCGCATGTTTACCACCGGGAGCTTGGCACAGCTACAACCGAGCTCCTGTGGTAACAGTCAGGGACAATGGCCGCACTGCCCCAGGCTGATTAACTGTCTTGTGTTGTAGACAAGTATTTCACATTTTGACTCATCGGTGCTGAGCACCTGCTGCCATTTTTCTGCACCCCGTCACTATGCTTTCATGCATTGTTAAGTCTCTTGACCTTGTTTCCGTGTCGAATGCGTTCGTTTTTGCTTTCAATTCGTCCATAAGGATCAGTTCTGGCCAGACTTCTCCGAACAGTACAGTCATGGCCAAAAGTTTTGAGAATGACACCAAAATTATATTTTCACATGATCTGCTGGCCTCTGGTTTTTATCTGTGTTTGTCTGATGTTTATATCACATACAGAAATATAATTGCAATCATATTATGAGTACCAATAGGTTATATTGACAGTTAGAATGAGTTAATGCAGCAAGTCAATATTTGCAGTGTTGCCCTTTCTTCTTCAAGACCTCTGTAATTCTCCCTGGCATGCTATCAATCAACTTTTGGACCAAATCCTGACTGATAGCAGTCCATTCTTGCATAATCAATGCTTGCATTTTGCCAGAATTTGTTGGTTTTTGTTTGTCCACCCGTCTCTTGATGATTGACCACAAGTTCGCAATGGGATTAAGATCTGGGGAGTTTCCAGGCCATGGACCCAAAATCTCTATGTTTTGTTCCATGAGCCATTTAGTTATCACCTTTGCTTTATGGCAAGGTGCTCCATCATGCTGGAAAAGGCATTGTTGGGCGCCAAACTGCTCTTGGACGGTTGGGAGAAGTTGCTCTTGGAGGACATTCTGGTACCATTCTTTATTCATGGCTGTGTTTTTAGGCAAGACTGTGAGTGAGCCCATTCCCTTGGCTGAGAAGCAACCCCACACATGAATGGTTTCAGGATGCTTTACAGTTGGCATGAGACAAGACTGGTGGTAGCGCTCACCTCTTCTTCTCCGAATAAGCTGTTTTCCAGATGTCCCAAACAATCGAAAAGGGGATTCATCAGAGAAAATGACTTTGCCCCAGTCCTCAGCAGTCCACTCCCTGTACCTTTTGCAGAATATCAGTCGGTCCCTGATGTTTTTTCTGGAGAGAAGTGGCTTCTTTGCTGCCCTCCTTGAAACCAGCCCTTGCTCAAAGAGTCTCCGCCTCACAGTGCGTGCAGAAGCACTCACACCAGCCTGCTGCCATTCCTGAGCAAACTCGGCACTGCTGGTAGTCCAATCCCGCAGCTGAAACAGTTTAAAGATACGGTCTTGGCGCTTGCTGGTCTTTCTTGGGCGCCCTGGAGCCTTTTTGACAACAATGGAAGCTCTCTCCTTGAAGTTCTTGATGATGCGATAGATTGTTGACTGAGGTGCAATCTTTGTAGCTGCGATACTCTTCCCTGTTAGGCCATTTTTGTGCAGTGCAATGATGGCTGCACGTGTTTCTTTAGAGATAACCATGGTTAACTGAAGAGAAACAATGATACCAAGAACCAGCCTCCTTTTAAAGTGTCCAGTGATGTCATTCTTACTTAATCATGACTGATTGATCGCCAGCCCTGTCCTCATCAACACCCACACCTGTGTTAATGGATCAATCACTAAAACGATGTTAGCTGCTCCTTTTAAGGCAGGACTGCAATGATGTCGAAATGTGTTTTGGGGGTTAAAATTCATTTTCTGGGCAAATATTGAATTTGCAAGTACAGTAATTGCTGTTAAGCTGATCACTCTTTGACATTCAGGAGTATATGCAAATTGCCATTACAAAAAATGAAGCAGTAAACTTTGGAAAAATTACTATTTGTCTCATTCTCAATACTTTTGGCCATGACTGTACATGGGGGTAGCTGAGTCCCACTGGTTGCTGCCAGTTCTGAGCTGATGGCACTGATGGACATCTTCTGATTTCAAGTGGAAGTAAGCATGATGTGTCTTTCATCTGCTGTACTAAGTTTCCATGGCCGATCACTGCGTCTATGATCTCCAACTTTGCCCATTTCTTGGAGTTCTCAATGATGAGAAATATAGGTAACTACTTATCCATGAAGAAGAACAAGAAGTCCTGGAAGTGATGATCCGGACCCCACAGAACCCTGATCTTACATCACCCAGTCTGTTTAGGATTACATGAAGAGAGAGAAGCATTTGCACAAACGACATCTTCAGAAGATCTGTGGTTACTTCTCCAGGATGTTTGGAACAACTTCCTGCCGAGTTCTGTAAAAAACTATATACAATTATAGTTAGAAGAATTGATGCTTTGAAGCTCTTATTGAAGGCAAGAGGCAGTCAAACCAAATGTTGATCTGATTTAGATTTCTCTTTTGCTCATTAACTTTGCATTTGTTTGCTAAAAAAATAAATTATTCCCTCTTCTATTTTTTAAAGCATTCTTACTTTGCAGCATTTTTTCAACACCTGTCACAAATTATACAGTAATATATATATAAAGAAATCTCTGTGTGTCTCAATATCTCACCCATGTTCCCCATTCTTCTACTTACTTTTCTGTGTGTTGATGTAAGACAAGTGTCTGCAGCAGGAGCCTCCCCCCTCTGCCCTGTTTGTAGTAGGACAAAATATCATACCATCTCCTTGTCCAAGGGTCAGGGCTTCAGCAGCCAAAGATGGAACTGATTGACAAGAGATTGATGCTTGTGTTCTCTGCAGGATTTCTACAAGACAGTTTCATCATCAGGCCGGAAATGCTGCAGACTAACAAGCGGAGAGGACAATTATTTTCTTATTTTATTTGAACATTTATTTTTAGGATTAGTGTTAATTTAAAGCAAAGCTATCAGCAGAAAATGACTGATTGTATGTTTCAGAGGTTTGTGTTACATTATTTTTGTTTAAATTGTTGGCATTTTTTTTTTCATATGATGATCTTTAATACAAAAGAAAAAAAATCACAATGGCCACTTGGGCTTTTTTTAGACTCATACTTTCTGTCTTTTCAGGAAGAGTTTTCAGCAGGCTCCTTATCAGCAGAGGCAGGATTGCAATGAGAGGTAACATCTCTGAAACACAGCTGATAACACAGGATCCAGCAATCAAAATAGCTAATGTTACAGCTTTCCCTGCTCCCTCTTCCTTCACAATGACCTTTGCATATGCTCATTAGATGCTTTAATATAAAAGATAGGATCTTTTCATTGTGGTTAATGTACATGTGTTGTTTCCTGAAACAACAGGAAGTTAAAGTAAAAAAAAAGCCCAAGTGGTCGGTTTGAAAATTGCAAGATTTGTGGTTTTTATTTATAGTACACACTGTGATATGGAAAAAAATTGCCCCCAAACAATAAGTTTAACACAAAAACCCGATTTAAACAATAGTTTATTTTCTGATAGCTTCACTTTAAGTAAAAGAAGTTGAGTATTAATACCAGACAGTTTCAATACTCAGCCTATATGGGAGAGAAATGATTGCAATTAGTCTGACATTCAAGCAGGCTCGGACTAGCCCACCAGGAAATCGGTGAATCCTCCGATGGGCCCTGATGCAGGGCCAGCTCTGACTGCGTTAGAAGGCTCCTCCCCCACATACCCTAGCAAAGGGATGCACTGCTCGGCTAATGGCATTCATAGCAGCACGCTCCCTCCTTCCCCTGCTGTGCTGGCGCTAGGTGTTGGAGTCAGACTAACATCTGTGCAGGAGAGGTGTCACTGACAGTAACAGCTCTCCGGAATCGGTGTCATTCTGACTGGACACATAGCAGGAGCACCGCAGGGGAGGGAGGGAGCCTGCTGCTATGGGAGCAGATTAGCTGGGCAGCGCATAGCTAATGAGTGTGGTAAGTGACACCTCTCCTGCAGAGGAGCAATCTGACCAGCTTCCATAGCCTCGCCCCTCCCCCACAGCACGGGTACGGCTGGGGAGATGACTCCCCCAGCAGTCTGAGCGCCATCACCCCTCTCTTGCAGAAGGAGTTTGATGAGGCTAGGCTGTCATTGGTGCGGTGTCATTGCCCAGCATGCAGCAGCTGCCCGGACTTCCTCCATCTTCTGCAGCTAATGCCATCAGACTCTTTCCTGGATCTCAGAAGACTGTGAGTGGCAGCAGTTTTCATTTTTAAATATTATTTCATATGAAATTGATATGTGTGTAATATGACAGTATATATACAAGTGCATCTCACAAAATTAGAATATCATCAAAAAGTAAATTTATTTCTGTTCTTCAATACAAAAAGTGAAACTCATCTATTATATAGAGTCATTACAAACAGAGTGATCTATTTCAAGTGTTTATTTCTGTTAATGTTGATGATTATGGCTTACAGCCAATGAAAACACAAAAGTCATTATCTTAGTAAATGAGAATAATTAACAAAAACCACCTGCAAAGGCTTCCTAAGCATTTTAAAAGATTCCTTAGTCTGTTTCAGTAGGCTCCACAATCTTGGGGAAGACTGATGACAGATGTCCGGAGGGCAGTCGTGTCTGCGTATTGTACCATACGTATTATATCTGTATACCATGTCTGCGTACCATGTGCGCGTGCATGTCTGCGTATCCTGTGCGCGTGCATGTCTGCGTATCCTGTGCGCGTGCATGTCTGCGTATCCTGTGCGTGCGCATGTCTGCATACCCTGTGCATACGCATGTCTGCGTACCGTGTGTGCGCGTGCGCATGTCTGCATATCGTGTGTGTGTGCATATCTGCGTACCGCGTGTGTGCGTGCGCATGTCTGCGTACTGTGTGTGTACGTGCGCATGTCTGCTTACCATGAGTGTGTGCGCATGTCTGCGTACTGTGTGTGTGTGTGCATGTCTGCCTACTGTGCGTGTGCATGTCTGCTTCCTGTGCGTGCATGTCTGCCTCCTGTGTGCGTGTGCATGTTTGCATATGTGAAGGATGAGGGGACAGGCTGGGCCCTGTGTTGTATACCTATATTTCTCCTCTGTATCTGTGCATCAATGGTGGTATGTGTTAAAAGGGCCCACTGAGACTCTTTCGCCCAAAGACCACAAAAACCTGGAGCCAGCCCCGGATATAGGCTATAAATAGAGGAAGGAGACTTGACTATATATGCTATATGTGGGGGAGGGGGACTTGACTATATATGCTATATGCTATATGTGGGAGAGGGGAACTTGGCTATATATGTAATATGTGGGAGAGGAGGACATGCCGGGTCAGAATGGCTCACCAGAGGCATACTAACCGCTCTGTTACTTACAAATAGTGAGCCGCAGTCTGATACACTCACTGCTGTCCTGGGTTGTCTAACTCTGGGAGGAGCTGCAAGCAGGACATTCTCCCAGCCTCTACGTCACTACTCCTTGCAGCTCCTCCCAGAGTTAGACAACCCAGGAGAGCATTGCACGCGTCACTGACGGCATTGAAGACACTCTCGCCTGCTGTAGACTGCGGCTCACTATTTGTAAGTAACAAAGTGTTGTTGCGCCCTGATTACTTTTTATGTCACCGCTCTTCCCTGCGTTGAACAAGCAGGGCAGCCAATCAATGTGAGCTTTCATTGTGTCCTCTTCTCCCCGGCTGTACAGCAAAGCTCAGATAATGAGCTGTGCTGTCATCCATAACACGCGCTCCTCTTCCCCACAATGTAAGCAGCAGAGGGAGTTATAGGACTCCCTACTACAGCTGCAATGATTGAAGGAGGGTTCCCTCCAGCCTAGCAGTGAGTAAGCCCTGACTGACTGAGCCCCGTCTTCCTGCATTACCCCTGACTGACTGAGCATTTTCTCCCTGTATCACCCCTGAATGACTGCACCCATTCCCTGTGTATCATCTTTGACTGACTGTGCCCCCTCCCCCTGTATCGCTCCTGACTGACTGTGCCCCCTCCTCTTGTATCACTCCTGAATTACTGAGCCCCATCTCCTTATATCACCCCTGACTGACTGAGCCTCCTCTCTCCCTGTATCACCCCTGACTGACTATGCCCCCTCCTGTATCACCCCTGACTGACTGAGCCCCCTCTCCCTGTATCACCCCTGACTTACTGAGCCCTCACCCTCTGTATCACCCCTGACTGACTGAGCCCCCCCTCGCTGTATCACCCCTGATTGACTGTGCCCCCTCCCCCTCTTTCACCGCTGACTGACTGCACCCCCTACCCCTATATCACCCCTCACTGAGCCCCCTCTCCCTGTATCACTCAGTTTTCTTCTTCCACTACTAACAAAATGAGGCCCATCATAAAAAGTTATGGCCTTATAGGTGGCAGAAAGATTTCCGTAAAAAGTGTACAAGGGATGTGAGGGAAAGCTATTTTGCTCTCACTCCAGTGTCATACATAACTGATTTAGGACCCCCACCACTATTAGTGGCTCTATTCACATAATGTATTTGCTGCTTAATTTCTACAATGGAATTCCCACAGCAAATGAACAGTGGTAATATCCACCCAGATATTGTGCAGATATTGCTGCTTTTACTACTACGCAATGATGCACCTTTACCATTGACCTGTTCCTTTGTATTGCAAAGGATGAAATCGAAGGTGAATATCCACAGCATAAATTGACACGTGATGTCAAATCCGCAGCGCCGGTCAATTCACGCCGTGGATTTTCTCAGCGTACATTTATCATTGAGTTTGCACCAAAAATGTGACGCAAGCTCTTTCTATAACATTAAGTGTACTATCTTATATTATACGCTGATATTAGCGTGCTTTACCATACAATTGGTGGTCTTGTATTTACAGTTGTGCTCAAAAGTTTACATACCCCGGCAGAATTTTTCCTTTCTTGGTCTTGTTTCAGAGAATATGAATGATAACAAAAAACGTTTTCTCCACTCATGGTTATTGGTTGGGTGAAGCCATTTATTGTCAAACTACTGTGTTTTCTCTTTTTAAATCTTAATGACAACCAAAAACATCCAAATGACCCTGACCAAAAGTTCACATACCCTGGTGATTTTGGCCTGATAGCATGCACAGAATTTGACACAAATGGGTTTGAATGGCTACTAAAGGTAACATCCTCACCTGTGACCTGTTTGCTTGTAATCAGTATGTGTGCATAAAAGCTGAGTGAGTTTCTGGGATCCAGACAGACTCTTGCATCTTTCATCCAGCCTCTGATTTCTGGATTGTGAGTCATGGGGAAGGCAAAAGAATTGTAAACGGATCTACGGGAAAAGGTAGTTGAACTGTATAACACAGGTGTAACGGGTCTGGGAGGTGGAATCTCTGTGCAACTATACAAGGGGGCAGTCCATGTAAGGAAGCGGGTGGCTCCCAGGGAAGACGGGCAGGTAGTCACGACAAGTGACAGGGACAGTCTCTGGGTAGAGGACGGGTACTCACGGCAAGTGACAGGGACAGTCTCTGGGTAGAGGACGGGTACTCACGGCAAGTGACAGGGACAGTCTCTGGGTAGAAGGACAGCAGGCAGGTGGCTGGTGAGCGCTCCCAGGTGAGCGGGCGAGAGTCTCTGGACGGGCAGGTGGTCACGGCAAGTGACGGCAGAGCCTCCAGGTAGGCTAGCAGACAGGTAGCAGGTGAGCGCTCCCAGGTGAGCAGGCAAGAGTCTCTGGACAGGCAGGTGGTCACGGCAAGTGACGGCAGAGCCTCCAGGTAGGCTAGCAGACAGGTAGCAGATGAGCGCTCCCAGGTGAGCAGGCGAGAGTCTCTGGACAGGCAGGTGGTCACGGCAAGTGACGGCGGAGCCTCCAGGTAGGCTAGCAGGCAGGTAGCAGATGAACGCTCCCAGGTGAGCGAGCAGGCTGGTCCATAGACAGACTGACAGGTGTAGGAAAGCAGACCGTCGGACCGCAGGCTTGCAAGCAGGTAAACGGATATCAGGCAGGTATCATGCAGGAATCAGGCAGGTAACTGGTAGGTAACAGGCAGGAATCCGGCAGGTGACTGGCAGGTAACAAGCAGGAATCTGGCAGGTGACTGGCTGTTAACTGGTAACGGGACCTGAGGGCTGAAGCAGAGTGAAGGCTTTGCAACAACATTGCTCGGGCACCTCCATTTTGGAGGAGGTGCCTTAAATATGGGAGGTCCTCCTGCAATTGGCCGAGGACTTCTTAGGACGGCGCGCGCGGTCCCTTTAAGAGAGGGGGAGCGCGCGCGCGCGCGCGCCCTAAGCACACTGCCGGGGAAGGAGCGCGTGCCGGAAGCAGCGGGGAGAGAAGCGCTGGAGGACGCCGCGCCAGGAGCGGGGAGGTGAGAGGGACGGCGTCTCTGCCTAGTACGGGGCAGAGACGCCGATGCTACAGTACCCCCCCCTTTAGGCCCCCTCTTTTTTTGGCCAGAAAGAAATTTTTCAAGGAGAAGCGGGGCGTTGATGTTCTCCCTGGGTTCCCAAGTTCTCTCCTCAGGACCAAACCCCCTCCAATCTACCAGAAAAAAGGTCTTTCCTCTTACCCTCTTGGAGGCCAGAATACTCTCTACCTCAAAGACGTCATCAGCGGAAACCGGAGCAGGAGGGGCACCTGGATTATTGGAAAAAGAGTTAAAGACAACGGGTTTGAGGAGAGATACGTGGAAGGAGTTGGGAATCCGTAGGGTGGCCGGGAGTTTTAATTTGTAGGCCACAGGGTTAATTTGCCTGAGGACTTCGAAGGGACCGATGAATCGAGGGCCCAACTTGAAGGAGGGTACTTTGAGCCACACATGTTTGGACGAGAGCCAAACCTTGTCTCCCGGACGGAATTGAGGCGGATCCAGACGTCTCTTATCAGCATATCTCTTCATCCACTCAGAGGACAGAAGAAGAGCGAACCTGGTACTCTCCCAAATAGTAGAAAATTCGCTGACAAGAGACTCCGCAGCAGGGTTGTCCACAGAAACGGAGACAGGGAGCGGAATCCGGAGGTGCTGGCCATAGACAATAAAGAACGGGGACTTGGAAGAGGATTCGCTCTCGTGGTTATTATAAGAGAACTCGGCCCAAGGAAGGAGGTCCACCCAATCAGAATGGTGGACATTAACAAAGTGCCGGAGATAGCTGGTAAGGATCTGATTGATCCGCTCCACTTGACCATTGGACTGAGGGTGGTAAGCGGACGTCCAGCAGTTTACATGTGGCTCTCCAGAAGCGTGAGGTAAACTGAACCCCTCGATCCGACACGATGTGGAGGGGTAGGCCATGGAGACGGAAGATATGGCGAATAAAGTCCTTAGCCAGCTCAGGTGCAGACGGAAGACCAGGCAGGGGAATGAAGTGGGCCATTTTAGAGAAGCGGTCCGCGACCACCCAAATGACAGTACACCCGGCAGAGACAGGAAGATCGGTAATGAAGTCCATAGCGATGTGTTGCCACGGAGCAACAGGTATGGGAAGCGGCAGGAGATGACCAGCTGGTAAGTGTCTGGGAATTTTGTTGCGGCCACAAGATGAACAGGCAGAGACGAAGTCTACCACATCCTTACGCAGGGTAGACCACCAGTAATGCCGGGAAATGAGTAGGAAGGTCTTCTTTTGGCCAGCATGGCCAGCTAGTTTAGAAGAATGACCCCAGCGAAGAACCCTCTCACGGTCTGGAGGCGCCACGAATGTCTTGCCGGGTGGAAGACGAGTCAAATCCAAGGGGGCCACATTCATCACCTTGGAGGGGTCGATAATGTGCATAGGCTCCTCCTCTTGGTCGGAGGACAGGAAGGATCGGGACAAGGCATCAGCTTTGACATTTTTGTCCGCCGGGCGGAAATGAAGGATGAAATCGAAGCGGGCAAAGAACAAAGACCACCGGGCTTGACGTGGATTAAGTCTCTGGGCATTTTGGAGATATGCCAGGTTCTTGTGATCCATATAGATGATCACCGGGTATAGAGCCCCTTCAAGCAGGTAACGCCACTCCTCCAGCGCCAATTTAACGGCAAGCAGTTCTCGGTCTCCAATGGAGTAATTGCGCTCAGAGGAGGAGAAGATTTTAGAGAAAAAGCCGCAGGTTACCATTCTCCCGGAGGAAGACTTCTGGGTGAGCACTGCTCCGGCTCCAGAGGAGGAGGCATCAACCTCCAGGTAGAACTGTTTGTTGCAGTCCGGACGGTGCAGCACAGGGGCAGAGGAGAAGGCTTGTTTCAGGGAAAGGAAGGCCTCCTCAGCTTCGGATGACCATACCTTGGGATTTGCTCCCTTACGGGTGAGCGCAGATATGGGCGCAGTCCGTGACGAGAAGTGAGGAATGAAGAGACGATAGTAATTAGAGAAGCTCAGGAATCGCTGTATCGCCTTCAAGCCCTCCGGACGGGGCCACTTTAGGACAGCAGAGAGCTTCTCGGGATCCATTCGCAAGCCTGTCTGGGAGATAACATAGCCCAAGAAAGGAAGAGAGGTCTGCTCAAAAAGGCACTTCTCGTATTTAGCATAGAGGTGGTTCTGCCTGAGCCTAAGCAGGACCTGACGAACATCCCTCCGGTGTGTGGGAAGATCCGGAGAGAAGACCAAGATGTCGTCCAGGTATACCACCACGCAGGAGTAAAGAAGGTCACGGAAGATGTCGTTGACCAGTTCTTGGAAGACGGCGGGAGCATTGCAGAGACCGAAGGGCATCACACGGTACTCATAGTGTCCGTCCCGGGTATTAAATGCTGTTTTCCACTCGTCTCCCTGACGGATACGGACCAGGTTATAAGCTCCACGTAGATCCAGCTTGGAGAAGATCCTGGCGCCTTTAAGACGATCAAATAACTCAGAGATGAGCGGAAGGGGGTATTTATTTTTAACCGTGATCTGATTGAGTCCTCTATAGTCAATACAGGGGCGTAGCGAGCCGTCTTTCTTTTTGACAAAGAAGAATCCGGCTCCAGCCGGGGAGGTAGATTTCCGGATAAATCCCCTAGCCAGATTCTCTTCAATGTACTCAGACATGGCCCGGGTCTCGGCTGCAGACAACGGGTAGATACGCCCACGGGGAGGAGTGGTGCCAGGTACCAGGTCGATCGGGCAGTCATATGGCCTATGGGGTGGCAACGTCTCTGCTTCCTTCTTACCGAAGACGTCCGCATAGGGCCAGTAAGGAGCCGGGAGACCTGGTAAATTAGCTGGAGTAGGCGGAGGGCGAACTGGGCGGACTGGAACCAGGCAGGTCCTATGGCAGTCTGGACCCCATCGGAGTACTTCACCGGATCGCCAGTTCAATACGGGTTCGTGTGTCTGGAGCCAAGGTAGACCTAGCAACAGGGAGTGAGAAAGTCCGGACAACACATGGAATGAGATTTCCTCAGAGTGCAGCATTCCCACCTGCAGGGTAATGGGTTCAGTGACGAGCAGGATGGTCTCCGAGAGAAGTCTTCCATCCACGGAGGCAACTGATAATGGTTCAGCCAGGGACTTGGTGGGAATACGGTATCTCTCTACCAGAGACTGGGAGATGAGGTTTCCAGCAGCTCCAGAATCCAGGTGGGCAAGTTCAAAGTGACGGTTTTCTCCCCAAGCAATAGAGACCGGTAAAGTCAGAGACGGAGAGGGCTTACTTTTGTCTAGGACGACCTCTCCGAGCGGTCCTATACACTGGCGTTTCCCGGCTTCTCCGGGCAGGAACGGATGAAGTGCTCCATACTGCCACAATAGAAACAGCTTCCCTCGGCTCGGCGAGATTCTTGGCGAGATTTGACCATCTTGGTCTGGTCGATCTGCATAGGTTCAGGCGAGGGCGCCCGCGGAGTGACTGATTGAGAGGCAGGTCTCAGGGAAGTAGGAGCAGAGCAAGAAAAGTCTTTCTCCCACGTAGTCTCCTTGGCACGTTCTTGGAACCGGATGCCAATCCGGGTAGCTAGTGACACCAGGTCATCCAGAGTGGTAGGAATGTCCCGACCAGCTAACTCGTCCTTAATCCGACCGGAAAGACCCTCCCAGAAGACGGACACCAGAGCCTCATTTTCCCAGGCAAGCTCAGAAGCGAGGGTGCGGAACCGTATGGCATATTGGCCCACGGTGAGACTCCCTTGGCGGAGACGTAGCAGTGAGGAGGCAGAAGAGGTTTTCCGTCCAGGTTCATCGAAGACTTTCCGGAAAGCAGCGAGGAAAGACGGCAGGTCGGACACCAGGGGATCCCCTCTCTCCCACAGGGGATTTAGCCATGCCAGTGCCTCCCCAGTAAGATGGGACATGATGAAGGCCACCTTGGCTCGGTCGGAGATGAACTGGTATGCCAATAGCTCAAAGTGCAGGGTGCACTGGTTTATGAAACCCCGAGCTAAAGTAGGTTCGCCGGCAAAGCGTGGAGGTGCCAGAAGCCGAGGTCCATAGTCGGGTACCATGAAGGGACTGGATTGCGGTACCGCAGGAATGGGCACGGCTGGACCAGAGGTAGACATAGACAAGTCACACAATGCGCCTAGACGAGAGTTAACGGACCGTAGATAGGACAGTACCACCTCCTGCTGAGTTTTCTGACGTAAGACTTCCTGGTGCAGATCGGAGATCTGGGGGCCACCGGGTTCATGGCCCGAGCAAACTGTAACGGGTCTGGGAGGTGGAACCTCTGTGCAACTATACAAGGGGGCAGTCCATGTAAGGAAGCGGGTGGCTCCCAGGGAAGACGGGCAGGTAGTCACGACAAGTGACAGGGACAGTCTCTGGGTAGAGGACGGGTACTCACTGTTATGTTCTGCTACCAAAGCTAAGGAAAGAGAGGAGATCTGTCCCTACTATAAGACTCAGCTGAATCCCTACGATGTAACAGGGAACCTGATCCTGCGATCAGACCTGCTAAAGTCCTAATCTAGTCTGTACGAAGACCTATAGATGTGGGGAGGGAATCCCTACAAGTACTAAGGACTGGGAGGAATATGGGACACCTCCTAACAGAAATAGTAGCAGACAGACGAACAAACAAAATAGATAGAACATAGAGGTCCGTAGACCAAGCAAACTAACAGAGTTAGATACAGAGCACAGGCTAGCTAGAAAGTAGATATACAATGAAGTCCAGCAAAGCCAGAAGGGCGGAGCAGGATTAAATAGGCCAACAAGGTCATGTGACCAGCAAAGGAAAAAAAAACTAACAGCAAGGTTTTAACAGTACCCCCCCTTCTAAGAGGATCCTCCGGATCCCCTAGGACCAGGCTTATCAGGAAATCTCCTGTGAAACGCTCTGATAAGTCTGGACGCGGAAACATCATCTGACCTCACCCAAGAGTTATCCTCGGGTCCGAAACCTTTCCAGGCCACAAGATACTGCAAACTACCTCTATACCGTCTAGAGTCAAGGATGCGAGAAATTTCATATTCCCCGTCCTCCACCACCGGAGGAACAGAGGCAGAGGCGTCACCATCCGACACAACAGCTTTTTTTAACAGAGAGACATGAAAGACCGGATTAATTCTCCAGGAGGTAGGAACCTCCAACCTAACAGCAGATTGGTTGACAACCTGAAGCACCTTAAAGGGCCCTACAAACTTGGGACCCAATTTCTTAGAAGGAATCCTCAACCGCAGATTCCTAGAGGACAACCAAACCATGTCACCAACAGCGAACAAAACCTCCTGTCGTTTCCTATCAAAGTAGTCTTTAGATTTTCTGTTGGCCTCCTGAAGATTACCACGCACATCCGTCCAAACTCTTTCCAAATCACCGGAAAAATTCTCCTCCTCAGGCACGGCAGATCCCAACTTGGAGAATGACCCAAACGACGGATGTCTCCCAGAACAACAAAAAAAAGGCGAACAACCAGCAGAAGAAGATGTATGATTGTTCAGAGCAAATTCGGCAAGTGGCAGAAACTCAGACCACCCCTCTTGATTGTCTGCCACAAAACAACGCAAGAACTGCTCAACATCCTGGTTTTTCCTTTCTGTCTGGCCATTAGATTCAGGATGATATCCGGACGAAAACGACAAATGAATTCCCAACCTGTCACAAAAGGCACGCCAAAAACGAGCCACGAACTGAGGACCCCTATCAGAAACAATGTCAGTAGGAACGCCATGAAGTCTGACAATTTCTTTGACAAAGGTCTTAGCGAGAGTTTTAGCGCAGGGCAGTTTGACGAAGGGAACCAAGTGACACATCTTGCTAAAACGGTCCACGACCACCCAGATGACAGTAAAACCCTCAGAGGGGGGAAGGTCAGTTATAAAGTCCATAGCCAAATGTGTCCAAGGAGCACTGGGGACCTCCAAAGGACAAAGCAACCCCGCAGCAGGAGTATGTGAGGACTTAGATCTAGCACATATAGTACATTGGCGCACCCACTTAATGACTTCCTTCTGCCATCCAGGCCACCAAAAACTGCGACCCACCAGTCTCTTGGTCTCAGAGATTCCGGGATGACCTGCCAACCGAGATTCGTGACACTCAACAAACAAATCTCTCCTAAAGGTCCCAGGCACAAACAACCTCCCATGAGGAGTGTTAGATGGGGCATTCTCCTGAGCTTTAAGAATCTCATCTTCCAAAACGGAGTCTAAAGCAGCTATCACAACACCTTCTTGTAAAATGTTTTCCTCTTTCTCAGCACCGACTATGGGAGAAAAACTGCGAGACAAGGCATCCGCCTTAACATTCTTAGTACCAGGGATGTAAGTAACGGAGAAATTAAACCGCGAGAAAAACAGTGCCCACCTAGCCTGACGGGCATTCAGGCGCTTGGCAGCATCAAGCTATATCAGATTTTTATGATCCGTAAGAACCTGAACGGGAAATTCCGCACCTTCCAAGAAGTGGCGCCAGTGTTCAAATGCGAGTTTAATAGCCAATAATTCCCGATTACCAATATCGTAATTCAGTTCAGTCTCCGAAAATTTTTTTGAAAAAAAGGCACAGGGATGTAATCCATCCCCGTTATCCTGAGACAATACTGCGCCAACCCCCACAGAGGAAGCATCAACCTCAACCAAAAACGGCCTAGTAACATCAGGCTGCATAAGGATGGGAGCAGAGGTGAACCTTTCCTTGAGATACACAAAAGCTTCAATGGCCTCAGAAGACCACTGAACCGCATCAGCACCTTTCCTGGTGAGATCAGTCAGAGGTTTGACAATACTAGAAAATTTTTTTATGAATTTTCTGTAGTAATTGGCGAAACCCAAAAACCTCTGTATCGATTTCAAACCAATAGGCCTAGGCCATTCCTGCACAGCCTGAACCTTAACCGGATCCATCTCAAAACCTTTGCTGGAGATAATGTAGCCCAAAAAACTAATTCTCTGTACAGCGAACTCACATTTCTCCAGCTTAGCAAAAAGTGAATTGTCCATTAATAACTGTAATACCTCACGCACGCTCCGCCAATGAGACTCCAGATCTGGCGAATAAATCAAAATGTCATCCAAATACACAACCACATTTTTACCGATCAAAGGTCTAAGGATGTCATTAATCAGATTCTGAAAAAATGCAGGAGCATTAGTAAGACCAAAAGGCATAACCAGATTCTCAAAATGACCCACAGGAGTGTTAAAAGCAGTCTTCCATTCATCACCCTCCTTCATGCGCAACAGATTGTATGCCCCCTTAAGGTCAATTTTAGAGAACCACTTGGCCCCCAATAACTGGTTAAACAGATCAGGAATCAATGGCAGTGGGTAAGGATTGCGTACCGTAATTTTGTTAATCTCACGAAAATCCAGACAAGGACGTAAACCGCCGTCCTTTTTTTTTTACAAAAAAAAATCCAACCGCCACAGGAGACTTAGAGGGCCTAATGTGACCGGCGGCCAAGCTTGTCTGTATGTATTCATCCAAAGCCTTCCTCTCAGGAATAGTAATGTTAAATAAACGACTTTTAGGAAGAGTCGCTCCAAGGACAAATTCAATAGAACAATCATAGTCTCTATGTGGAGGCAAAACCTGCGATTACTTCTCCGAAAAAACTCTCCAAAAATCCTGAATAGGAACAGGCAATTCTCCCCTATCCAAAGCTGCAATACGCCCGTTACAACATTTGTCATAACATTTATGGCTCCAGGATTTAATTTCACTGGTAGACCAATCCAGTACAGGATTGTGAAATTTTAACCAGGGCAATCCCAATATTACTGGAGAAGGCAAGTTATTCAACACTACCAAATCCAATTTCTCATGGTGAACACCATTAATAGTGAGAGGAAATTCACTGACCTTGAGAGTAATATTCTTCAAAGGGGAGCCATCCACAGAAACCACAGCAATGGGGGATGATAAAGGTTCAGGTTTTAAATTGAGTTTTTCCACGAATCCCCCATCAATTACATTCAGTGTAGACCCGCAATCAACAAACACCCGAAATTCCATTAATTTTTCCTGAGCAATCGTGGAAGCAGCTAAAAATATACCCTTGGAATTTAAACAGGCAATACGGGCGTGACTGACCTTTTTTTTTTCTTTCTTCATACGAAGCTCACAGCCTTTAATCAAATGACCAGATTTTCCGCAATAGAAACACAAGCCTTCCGAAAAACGACGGTCTTTTTCTTGAGAGCGAGGTGCCACCGATCCAATCTCCATCGGTTCACCACTGTTAGTACACACATTATCATAACCAGAAACTGACATAGCAGAGGATTTGCTCTCATTAACCCTAGCACGCAGTCTCCTATCCACCCGTATAGCTAATTGCATAGCCTGTTGCAAATCCTCAGGTGTAGGATAAGCAATTAGCAGGTCTTTAACCCTTTCACTGAGCCCAGCAAGAAATAGACTTTTCAGAGCAGAATCGTTCCACCCTGTTTGAGTGGACCAACGACGAAAATGAGTACAATATTTTTCGACATTACCTGATCCTTGTTTTAAACGTCTCAACTCAGTCTCAGCTGATGCCACACGGTCAGGATCATCATATAATAGTCCTAAAGCAGAAAAAAAACTATCCACTGATCTGAAGCATGTATCACTAGGTTGCAAAGAAAAGGCCCACTCCTGAGGCTCTTTGCGCAAAAGTGACATTATGAACCCTACGCGCTGGGATTCATCCCCAGAGGACTTGGGTCTCAAACGAAAATACAATAAGCAAGCATTTTTAAATGAAAAAAATTCTCGATGTTCACCAAAAAATAAATCCGGCAAACATACCTTAGGCTCCAAGAAATATGCTCCAGGACAGTTACTCACGTGCTGACGGAGCTCGGCCACTTCCAGAGAGAGTCCCTGCAGGTGTTTAGCCAAATCCTGAACCGACACCATGATGGAACAAAAAAAAAAAAAAAAAAAATCTTTCCTTAGAGAATTTGCAGGCTGGACTTACTGTTATGTTCTGCTACCAAAGCTAAGGAAAGAGAGGAGATCTGTCCCTACTATAAGACTCAGCTGAATCCCTACGATGTAACAGGGAACCTGATCCAGGGACTGGATTGCGGTACCGCAGGAATGGGCACGGCTGGACCAGAGGTAGACATAGACAAGTCACACAATGCGCCTAGACGAGAGTTAACGGACCGTAGATAGGACAGTACCACCTCCTGCTGAGTTTTCTGACGTAAGACTTCCTGGTGCAGATCGGAGATCTGGGGGCCACCGGGTTCATGGCCCGAGCAAACTGTAACGGGTCTGGGAGGTGGAACCTCTGTGCAACTATACAAGGGGGCAGTCCATGTAAGGAAGCGGGTGGCTCCCAGGGAAGACGGGCAGGTAGTCACGACAAGTGACAGGGACAGTCTCTGGGTAGAGGACGGGTACTCACTGTTATGTTCTGCTACCAAAGCTAAGGAAAGAGAGGAGATCTGTCCCTACTATAAGACTCAGCTGAATCCCTACGATGTAACAGGGAACCTGATCCTGCGATCAGACCTGCTAAAGTCCTAATCTAGTCTGTACGAAGACCTATAGATGTGGGGAGGGAATCCCTACAAGTACTAAGGACTGGGAGGAATATGGGACACCTCCTAACAGAAATAGTAGCAGACAGACGAACAAACAAAATAGATAGAACATAGAGGTCCGTAGACCAAGCAAACTAACAGAGTTAGATACAGAGCACAGGCTAGCTAGAAAGTAGATATACAATGAAGTCCAGCAAAGCCAGAAGGGCGGAGCAGGATTAAATAGGCCAACAAGGTCATGTGACCAGCAAAGGAAAAAAAACCTAACAGCAAGGTTTTAACACTCACGGCAAGTGACAGGGACAGTCTCTGGGTAGAGAACGGGTACTCACGGCAAGTGACATGGACAGTCTCTGGGTAGAAGGACAGCAGGCAGGTGGCTGGTGAGCGCTCCCAGGTGAGCGGGCGAGAGTCTCTGGACGGGCAGGTGGTCACGGCAAGTGACGGCAGAGCCTCCAGGTAGGCTAGCAGACAGGTAGCAGGTGAGCGCTCCCAGGTGAGCAGGCAAGAGTCTCTGGACAGGCAGGTGGTCACGGCAAGTGACGGCTGAGCCTCCAGGTAGGCTAGCAGACAGGTAGCAGATGAGCGCTCCCAGGTGAGCAGGCGAGAGTCTCTAGACAGGCAGGTGGTCACGGCAAGTGACGGCGGAGCCTCCAGGTAGGCTAGCAGGCAGGTAGCAGATGAGCGCTCCCAGGTGAGCGAGCAGGCTGGTCCATAGACAGACTGACAGGTGTAGGAAAGCAGACCGTCGGACCGCAGGCTTGCAAGCAGGTAAACGGATATCAGGCAGGTATCAAGCAGGAATCAGGCAGGTAACTGGTAGGTAACAGGCAGGAATCCGGTAGGTGACTGGCAGGTAACAAGCAGGAATCTGGCAGGTGACTGGCTGGTAACTGGTAACGGGACCTGAGGGCTGAAGCAGAGTGAAGGCTTTGCAACAACATTGCTCGGGCACCTCCATTTTGGAGGAGGTGCCTTAAATATGGGAGGTCCTCCTGCAATTGGCCGGGGACTTCTTAGGACGGCACGCGCGGTCCCTTTAAGAGAGGGGGAGCGCGCGCGCCCTAAGCACACTGCCGGGGAAGGAGCGCGTGCCGGAAGCAGCGGGGAGAGAAGCGCTGGAGGACGCCGCGCCAGGAGCGGGGAGGTGAGAGGGACGGCGTCTCTGCCTAGTACGGGGCAGAGACGCCGATGCTACAACAGGAAAGGGATACAAAAACATACCCAAGGAAATGATAATGCCAGTCAGCAGCGTTCAAACTGTGATTAACAAATGGAAAATCATGGGCTCTGTAAAAACAAAACCACGGTCAGGTAGACCAACAAAAATTTCGGCCACAACTGCCATGAAAATTGTTCGAGATGCAAAGAAAAACCCACAAATAACATCAGCTGAAATTCAGGACTCTCTGAAAACTAGCGGTGTGGCTGTTTCAAGATGCACAATAAGGAGACACTTGAAGAAAAATGGGCTGTATGGTCGAGTCGCCAGAAGAAAGCCATTACTGCTCAAATACCACAAAGTATCTCACCTACAATGTGCCAAACAGCACAGAGACAAGCCTCAAAACTTCTGAAACAAGGTAATTTGGAGTGATGAAACCAAAATCAAACTTTTTGGCCACAACCATAAACGTTACATTTGGAGAGAGGTCAATAAGGCCTATGGTGAAAGTGACTCGCCCCCTGGGCCACGTTTGCGCACGTGTGTGGGGTACCCGGAACCAGGTCTCTGGGGGGGTTGTAGTCTCCATGGCAGCGACCCGGTCCCGTGGCTCAGGGTGGTCAAACCAGTGGCAGTCTATTTGTAAGCTTTAAGTTACTTGTCCAACTACGCCACCCGTGGATTGCGGTCAGTGTGGACCGCCGCTGCAAGGCAGACCGCTGGGGCTGATGGGGTATGCAGCTGAGGTAGTGTGACTCCCCACGGGAAGAGTGCAGCCCCAGGGCAGAGAATGTGGATGATGGGAGTGATGGTGCATGAGCGTCCCAGCACTAGTAGTGCTGGTGCGGCGATGAAGCACAGAGACGTGGGATTGCAGTTCAAGTTCTTTACTCACAGTTCTTTATGTCCCAAGTCATTCCGTGGGCAATGACTGCCCAAGCCGTGCTGCGTCCACCAGGCAGGGGGCTCGGTCGACCCACAGGCAATTCCAGAGTGTGTCACAGGACTCACTTCTACTCCTTCCTCTGGCCGTGCCCCACCAGTGACACTACGTCTGTCCAGCTCCCGCGGGCCTTCTCTTGGGAGGGCTTCGTGCTCACCTCCCTGACCCTATGTGGTGTGCCTTTCTAGTAGGTGTAGTGAGGGGTCGCACCAAGATATGATCGCGACTGCCGGTCCTTGGCTGAGGATTAGTCACCTCCACCAACTTGGGATCCGGTACCCTGTTCTGCCAACCCGTCACCCGCAATCTCCTGGGCCTTTGGGGTTCCTTCTGCCTTCGTGTCTCTGGGCCTCTCTTGGTGTTCTGTTCCTTTCTTCCTTTCCTTTCTGTTCCTGTCTTTTCTGCTGGCTCTGGCCTCACAGGCTAGGCCCGCCTCCGGAGCAGAGCTCCACAGAGGCCCTGCTCTGTCACTTCCTCTCTCAGACTGAACACTGTTCTAAGTTGGTGCCCACCTCTTATACCTCCCTCTCTGTGTATGAGCCCAGGTGACTTGCAACCAATGGGCTCCTACCTATGCCCAGAAACCCAACCCCTATCTGCTCCTACATCACTGGGTTTTCCTCCCCCCTCCCCACTCCAGCCAGGGACAGATTCTGTCGTGCCTGCATTTCTGTCTAATGGGAGCACCGTTGAACTGTCCCTCGGAAATGGGGTGTGTGTGATGCATGCAGCTAAACGAGCCCTGGTCCACACTCCATCCTTACCCGGGAGTGGAATATCACACCTCTGGCAGAGGTGCAATACCCCTGTAGCGACCGAACCCTCGGGGCGCTACATTCCCCCCTGGTAAACCACAGCACGCCCTTGGGCTGGAAAAGAGCAAAGACAATTCAAAAACATGCAATACTTTTTCAAACTTTTCACATAGAAAACGGATGACATTATTTAATTCCCTTTATGGGAAACACTTTCTTCTTTTTCAACATTTTTCTTTCACTAGATATGGTGATTACTACCGGAACTCTTTTGTCATATAAAACACCTTACCAAACATTTGCATTTTTACTTTAGCAGCATATAAAACCTTTTCATTATAAAACATTTTTAGGTAAACATATTCTTGGGTACTGGCCGCGGTGCAACTTGCGACCAGCTGTTCTTTCTTCTTAGGGGAATGGCTGCTCTCAGTCCCCAGCCAGATTAGGGAAAAGGGATGGCTGTTTTCAGTCCCCAGCCAGATAAGGGATATAGGGGGTAAGTTCTACACAGTTCTATATCAGTCCCAACGGGGACCACACTTTCTCTGGAAACAGTCCCTTTAACAGTTCTCATACCCTGACGGGTAACTATGTACAGTTACACTTTACCGTTCACTGGTAACGGTGTCCTCCTGATGCTCCTTGCTCCTCCTGGTGGTAGTCTTCAGACCCGTCCGGGTCCTCTTGGTACTCGGGGTCTGAGTGGTACTGCTCCTCCTCTTCTACCACTCCATGGACGTGGAGGGCGTACCCGCCCCTTGCGCTGCGGTGCAGTAGGCCTTGCGGCGGGGTCTGGAGAAGGCCGCTGTTGATGACGCCCGGGGTCAGAGGGTGCGACTTTGGGCCTGGGCGCGGGCTGGTGGCGGCAGTGCCCAGGGCTGGAGGGCTCGGCTGCAGGGCTTGTTGCGGGGTCTGGAGCAGGTCGGTGTCTGCAGCGCCCGGGATCGGCGGCTCCACCAGGGGGCCCGGGAGCAGGCTGACGCTGGCAGCGTCCGGGACAGGGAGACTCCTTTTACCTGCTCCCGCGACCGCTCCTGCGTCACGCGTCTTCTCCTGGCGCTAGTCGGGACCCGCGACGGCTGGGGCACTGCCGATGCTGGGCAGCTTAGTCTGCTGCCGGTCCGCCATCTTGCTCTCCGTTCCTGATGTCTTCCTCCTCCCCGGTTGACCGTGGCCTACCTTCCGGCGATCCTCTTCTGTAGGCCGCGGCTCCGCTCGCGATGGTCTGCGTTGAGGACCTGGCGTCGCGCGCTGCTGACGTCAGCGCTCGCTGGGCTCCTTCCAGGACCTTGTGCGGCGTCAGCGCGTGGGGCGGGGCTTCGGACTTCGCGCGTTTTTGACGTCCCTGCCCCTCTTCTTCCCGCGCTGCATCCTGAAGATGGCGTCCGATGGCGGGAAAACGGCTGAAGATGGCGGGAAATGACCGAAGATGGCGGGAAACTGCTCCGGATGGCGGGGAACCTCTCTCAGGTAAGTGCAAAGTCTCTTTCAGGCACGCAATACCCGTTTGTGGCGGGTTGGTAACGATCCTGCCGACTACGCCAAAAGTTGACTCGCCCCCTGGGCCGCGTTTGCGCATGTGTGTGGGGTACCCGGAACCAGGTCTCTGGGGGGGTTGTAGTCTCCGTGGCGGCGACCCGGTCCCGTGGCTCAGGGTGGTCAAACCAGTGGCAGTCTATTTGTAAGCTTTAAGTTAATTGTCCGACTACGCCACCCGTGGATTGCGGTCAGTGTAGACCGCCGCTGCAAGGCAGACCGCTGGGGCTGATGGGGTATGCAGCTGAGGTAGTGTGACTCCCCACGGGAAGAGTGCAGCCCCAGGGCAGAGAATGTGGATGATGGGAGTGATGGTGCACGGGCGTCCCAGCACTAGTAGTGCTGGTGCGGCGATGAAGCACAGAGACGTGGGATTGCAGTTCAAGTTCTTTACTCACAGTTCTTTATGTCCCAAGTCATTCCACGGGCAATGACTGCCCAAGCCGTGCTGCGTCCACCAGGCAGGGGGCTCGGTCGACCCCCAGGCAATTCCAGAGTGTGTCACAGGACTCACTTCTACTCCTTCCTCTGGCCGTGCCCCACCAGTGACACTACGTCTGTCCAGCTCCCGCGGGCCTTCTCTTGAGAGGGCTTCGTGCTCACCTCCCTGACCCTATGTGGTGTGCCTTTCTAGTAGGTGTAGTGAGGGGTTGCACCAAGATATGATCGCGACCGCCGGTCCTTGGCTGAGGATTAGTCACCTCCACCAACTTGGGATCCGGTACCCTGTTCTGCCAACCCGTCACCCGCAATCTCCTGGGCCTTTGGGGTTCCTTCTGCCTTCGTGTCTCTGGGCCTCTCTTGGTGTTCTGTTCCTTTCTTCCTTTCCTTTCTGTTCCTGTCTTTTCTACTGGCTCTGGCCTCACAGGCTAGGCCCGCCTCCGGAGCAGAGCTCCACAGAGGCCCTGCTCTGTCACTTCCTCTCTCAGACTGAACACTGTTCTAAGATGGTGCCCACCTCTTATACCTCCCTCTCTGTGTATGAGCCCAGGTGACTTGCAACCAATGGGCTCCTACCTATGCCCAGAAACCCAACCCCTATCTGCTCCTACATCACTGGGTTTTCCTCCCCCCTCCCCACTCCAGCCAGGGACAGATTCTGTCGTGCCTGCATTTCTGTCCCTCGGAAATGGGGTGTGTGTGATGCATGCAGCTAAACGAGCCCTGGTCCACACTCCATCCTTACCCGGGAGTGGAATATCACACCTCTGGCAGAGGTGCAATACCCCTGTAGCAGCCGAACCCTCGGGGCGCTACAAAAGGAACACCATTCCTACAGTAAAGCACGGAGGTGGATCGCTTATGTTTTGGGGATGTGTGAGCTACAAAGGCACAGGAAGCTTGGTAACAGTTGAAGGAAAGATGAATGCAGCACGTTATCAGCAAATACTCATCAGCCTGGAAGCTGCGCATGGGACATACTTGGACGTTCCAACATGACAACGATCCAAAACACAAGGCCTAGTCGACCTGTCATTGGCTACAGCAGAACAAAGTGAAGGTTCTGTAGTGGCCACCTCAGTAGTCTCCTGACCTCAATATCATTGAGCCACTCTGGGGAGATCTCAAGCGCGCAGTTCATGCAAGACAGCCCAGGAATTTACAGGAACTGGAGGCTTTTTACCAAGAAGAATGGGCAGCTTTACCATCTGAGGAAATACAGAACCTCATCCACAACTACCACAAAAGACTTCAAGCTGTCATTGATGTTAGAGGGGGAATACACGGTATTAAGAACAGGGGTATGTGAAATTTTCATGAAGGTCATTTGGATGTTTTTGGTTGTCATTAAGATTTAAATAGAGAAAACACAGTAGTTTGACAATAAATGGCTTCACCCAACCAATAACCATGAGTGGAGAAAAAGTTTTTTTGTTATCATTCATATTCTCCGAAACAAGGCCAAGAAAGGAAAAATTCAGCCGGGGTATGTAAACTTTTGAGCACAACTGCATTTCTATGTAGCTACACAGTGGGCCCCAAAAATGATTTTCTCTGGTGGGCCCAATGTACTCCAGTCCAACGCTGCATACAAGTGCCAGCGAGAAGGTGTTCAAAAATATCCTAGAAAGGACTCCTAGACAAAGAAATGCTTCTCATTGAAAATGTTCAAATTTTTCTGGCGTTTAAGGATAATTCTGTGTATTAGGTAGCCCCTCAGAGTAAGACAATTGTGAATGCAGGTTGTTCTAGGCGTATCATGTTGATGGATAATTTTATTCATATTAATAGAAGCCAAGAAGAAGTAGAAAGAGTTAGCATATTTTTCGGACTATAAGACGCACTTTTTCCTCCAAAATTTTGGGGGCCCGCCAGTAACCGTGATCTTTCTGACCACGGGCCGCAGCACGCTCAGCGCGCGGCGCATACTTTCCCCTTGATGGCCGCCTACAGGAAAATCTACTCTCTGCTATGCGCTGTGCACAGACGGCGCATGGCAGTGACGTTCAAAGGCCGCCAGTCAATCAAGGCTGCGCTCGTCAGTGTTCGGCCTCTGATAGGCTGGTGGACATTGAACGTCACTGCTATGCGCCAGACGGTGACGTCAGTGCGCAGTGCATAGCAGTGATCTGAAAAGGCCTCCGGCCGGCGGGCTACTGTCAGCGTTCAGCCTCTGAATGGACGGCGGAGACCACAGGGGCCCATGATGAGGATGAACTGCAGAGGACGCCGTCGGGGGTGTGCAGAAAGTTAAGAAGATTTTTTTTCCTTTATGAACAGGCAGGGTAGTGAAGGAATGGGGGGGGGGGGATGCTATATATGGTCACATGAAGGGGGAGAGGATGCTATATATGGTCACATGAAGGGGGAGAGGATGCTATATATGGTCACATGAAGGGGGAGAGGATGCTATATATGGGTACATGATGGGGGAGAGGATGCTATATATGGTCACATGAAGGGGGAGAGGATGCTATATATGGGCACATGATGGGAGAGAGGATGCTATGTATGGGCACATGATGGGGAAAAGGATGCTATATAGGGGCACATGATGAGGGAGAGGATGCTATGTAGGGGCACATGATGGGGGAGAGGATGCTATATAGGGGCACATGATGAGGAAGAGGATGCTATATAGGGGCACATGATGGGGAGAGGATGCTATATATGGGCACATGATGGGGGAGAGGATGCTATGTATGGGCACATGATGGGGAAAAGGATGCTATATAGGGGCACATGATGAGGGAGAGGATGCTATATAGGGGCACATGATGGGGAAAAGGATGCTATATAGGGGCACATGATGAGGGAGAGGATGCTATATAGGGGCACATGATGGGGAGAGGATGCTATATATGGGCACATGATTGGGGAGAGGATGCTATATATGGGCACATGATGGGGGAGAGGATGCTATATAGGGGCACATGATGGGTGAGAGGATGCTATGTATGGGCACATGATGGGGAAGAGGATGCTATATAGGGGCACATGATGGGGGAGAGGATGCTATATAGAGGCACATGATGGGGGAGAGGATGCTATATATGGGCACATGAAGGGGGAGAGGATGCTATATATGGGCACATGATGGGGAAGAGGATGCTATATATGGGCACATGATGGGGGAGAGGATGCTATGTATGGGCACATGATGGGGGAGAGGATGCTATATATGGGCACATGAAGGGGGAGAGGATGCTATATATGAGCACATGATGGGGGAGAGGATGCTATATATTGGCACATGATGGGGGAGAGGATGCTATGTATGGGCACATGATGGGGAGAGGATGCTATATAGGGGCACATGAAGGGGGAGAGGATGCTATATATGGGCACATGATGAGGGAGAGGATGCTATGTATGGGTACATGATGGGGAAGAGGATGCTATATAGGGGCACATGATGGGGGAGAGGATGCTATTTAGGGGCACATGATGGGGGAGAGGATGCTATATAGGGGCACATGATGGGGGAGAGGATGCTATATATGGGCACATGATGGGGAAGAGGATGCTATATAGGGGCACATGATGGGGAGAGGATGCTATATAGGGGCACATGATGGAGGAGAGGATGCTATATAGGGGCACATGATGGGGGAGAGTATGCTATATTGGGGCGCATGATGGGGAGAGGATGCTATATAGGGACACGTAATGGGGGTGAGGATGCTATATAGGGGCACATGATGGGGATAGGATGCTATATAGGGGCACATAATGGGGGAGAGGATACTATATAGGGGCACATGATGGGGGAGAGGATGCTATATATGGGCACATGATGGGGAAGAGGATGCTATATAGGGGCACATGATGGGGAGAGGATGCTATATAGGGGCACATGATGGGGGAGAGGATGCTATATAGGGGCACATGATGGGGGAGAGGATGCTATATTGGGGCGCATGATGGGGAGAGGATGCTATATAGGGACACATAATGGGGGTGAGGATGCTATATAGGGGCACATGATGGGGAGAGGATGCTATATAGGGGCACATAATGGGGGAGAGGATGCTATATAGGGCCACATGATGAAGGGGGAGAGGATGCTATATAGGGGCACATGAAGGGGGAGAGGATGCTATATATGGGCACATGATGGGGAGAGGATGCTATATAGGGACACATGATGGGGGTGATCATGCTATATTTGGGCACATGATGGGGGATAGGATGCTATATAGGGACACATGATGGGGGAGAGGATGCTATATAGGGCCACATGATGAGGGGGGAGAGGATGCTTTATAGGGGCACATGATGGGGGTGAGGATGATACATAGGGGCCCATGATAGGGAGGGAGAGGATGATACATTGGGGCCCATGATGGTTAGGGAGAGGATGTTACATAGGGGCCCATGATGGGGCGAGAGAGTATGATACATACAGGCCCAGGATGGGTGGGGGAGATACATGAGAGCCAAGGATGGGGAATATTATTAAATAAAGGTGGCCAGGATGGGTGACAATTACAGCATGGGGGCCAGAATGTGGTATTAATTTATGGTGGCAAATGGGGACATTATTGCTGTAGGGGACAATATTGCTGTACTATAATTTACTTTTGAGGATACTGTTCTCCATGGGGGAGTAACAAAAGGGAGATCCTGTTACTGTGCAGGGCGGCACTATGTCACTTTTTTTCTTCATCTGCTGTAGTGTAGAAATCAGGAAATAAGTGGGGAATGTGCTCGAGAAGTGATCAGCTATTGATACCTGTGGGTTATTTTCTGCAGTGACAAGTCCTGGATGGAAGAAGTAATGGCGGTCTGTGCTAGATGAAGGACTTCAACTAGAGACGTCACTGGTGAGTCAGTGTATTACATGTAAATGCACACTATACACTATATACAGAGCTCCTGTGTATAATGTCACTGGTGATCACTGTATTACCAGTACACTATACACTATATACAGAGCTCCTGTGTATAATGTCACTGGTGATCACTGTATTACCTGTACACTATACACTACACTGTGTTCCAAATTATTATGCAAATAATATTTTCTCAGATTTTCCCAAATTACCTATATGAATTGCAGTCATTGTAATTTCCAGTCAAATAACTATTAGAGTACAATTGAAAGGTTTTTGTACAAACTGCCTATGATAACAGTATATTTAAAAAAAAAATAAAACACTCAAACTGCACTCAAAATGCATGTTCCAAATTATTATGCACAGCAGAGTTTTCAACCTTTTCATTTTAATAAAGAACAAAAAAATGGTCATTTTTAAAATTATAAGCATTAGCAGGTTATTACAAACTGAAATCAAACAGTTTTAAACACAAAACTTTATTCTAGGTGATGTAACATTTGCACATAGGACCCCTTGTCCGAAAGGAGCTTCTGAACTCTCTCATTCATTGAATTTGTCAGGTTTTGGATGGTTTCTGCTTCAATTGTTTTGCATGAGGACAGAATACCCTCCCAGAGCTGTTGCTTAGATGTGAACTGCCTCCCGCCATCATAGACACTCCTTTTGATGATGCTCCAGAAGTTCTCAATGGGGTTGAGGTCAGGGGAGCATTGGGGCCACACCATAAGTTTGTCCCCTTTTATGCCCACAGCAGCCAGAGATGCAGATGTGTTATGTGCAGCATGAGACGGGGCATTATCATGCATGAAAATGATCTTGCTGCGGAATGCACGGCTCTTCTTCTTGAACCATGGAAGGAAGTGCTGTTTGAGAAACTCAACATACATTATGGAGTTCATCTTTACCCCTTCAGGGATCCTAAAAGGGCCGACAATCTCTCTCCCCATGATTCCAGCCCAAAACATTACTCCACCTCCTCCTTGTTGGCGCCGTAGCCGTGTTTGCATGGGGTGTCCATCAACCAACCATCCTCCACTCCATCCATCTGGACCATCGAGATCATTTCATGCATGATAATGCCCCATCTCATGCTGCACATAACACATCTGCATCTCTGGCTGCTTTGGGCCTAAAAGGGGACAAACTTATGGTGTGGCAGCCATGCTCCCCTGATCTCAACCCCATTGAGAACCTCTGGAGCATCATCAAAAGGAGTGTGTATGATGGCGGGAGGCAGTTCACATCTAAGCAACAGCTCTGGGAGGGTATTCTGTCCTCATGCAAAACAATTAAAGCAGAAACCATCCAAAACCTGACAAATTCAATGGACGAGAGAGTTCAGAAGCTCCTTTCGAACAAGGGGTCCTATGTGCAAATGTAACATCACCTAGAATAAAGTTTTGAGTTGAAAACTGTTTGATTTCAGTTTGTAATAACCTGCTAATGCTTATAATTTCAAAAATGACCATTTTTTGTTCTTTATTAAAATGAAAAGGTTGAAAACTCTGCTGTGCATAATAATTTGGAACATGCATTTTGAGTGCAGTTTGAGTGTTTTATTTTTTTAAAAATATACTGTTATCATCGGCAGTTTGTACAAAAACCTTTCAATTGTACTCTAATAGTTATTTGACTGGAAAATTACAATGACTGCAATTCATATAGGTAATTTGGGAAAATCTGAGAAAATATTATTTGCATAATAATTTGGAACACAGTGTATATACAGAGCTCCTGTGTATAATGTCACTGGTGATCACTGCATTACCAGTACCCTATACACTATATACAGAGCTGCTGTTTATAATGTCACTGGTGATCACTGCATTACCAGTACCCTATACACTATATACAGAGCTCCTGTGTATAATGTCACTGGTGATCACTGTATTTCCTGCACACTATACACTATATACAGAGCTCCTGTGTATAATGTCACTGGTGATCACTGTATTACCAGTACACTATACACTATATACAGAGCTGCTGTTTATAATGTCACTGGTGATCACTGCATTACCAGTACCCTATACACTATATACAGAGCTCCTGTGTATAATGTCACTGGTGATCACTGTATTACCTGTACACTATACACTATATACAGAGCTCTTGTGTATAATGTCATTGGTGATAACTGCATTACCAGTACACTATACACTGTATACAGAGCTCCTGTGTATAATGTCACTGGTGATCACTGCATTACCAGTACTATTATTCAGTCACTATGTGGTCTGGTCATGGTGTGGCGGTATTTGTCACTTGTATGTGGTGCTAATATGTGGTCTGATCATGGTGTGGCGGTATTTGTCCCTTGTATGTGGTATTATTCTGTTGTTATGTGGTGGTAATATGTGGTCTGGTCATGGTGTGGCGGTTTTTGGTCCCTTGTATGTGGTATTATTCGGATACTATGTGGTGGTAATATGTGGTCTGATCATGATGTGGCGGTATTTGTCCCTTGTATGTGGTATTATTCGGTTACTATGTGGTGGTAATATGTGGTCTGATCATGGTGTGCTGGTATTTGTTCCTTGTATGTTGTAATATGTGGTCTGGTCGTGATGTGACGGTATTTGTTCCTTGTATGTGGTATTATTGGTGTTTGTATAGGAGATTACGTTGTGTATGGAGGTCACTTGTTCTCTCTGATATCAATAAGTAGAAGATTCTTTATTAGAGATTAATTACGTTGATGTTTAAGCCTTTCCTGCCCTGTGTCTATTACACAGTAGCAAATATACACTTAGAGAGGTTCTCCGGTGAAAACAAGTAATCGCCTATTCTAAGGCCACATTCACACATTCAGTATTTGGTCAGTATTTTACATCAGTATTTGTAAGCCAAAACCAGGAGTGGGTGATAAATACAGAAGTGGTGACGTGTTTCTATTATACTTTTCCTCTGATTGTTCCACTCCTGATTTTGGCTTACAAATAAGTGATGTAAAATACTGACCAAATACTGATGTGTGAACATGGCCTAAGGATAACTGATTGATTGGTGGGGGTCTGACTGCTGGGACCCGTGCGATCGGCAGACTGTGGAGCGTTTATCCCCATTAGACTGGAGCTCATGTGCGACTTGATCACTGATCCATACATTCCCTCAGTGGCTGCTCTTGTTTTTTTTCTGGAAGCCTCAAAGAGGATGAATGGAGCTGCGGTCAGACGTCCCACCTGCTGCTGCATTTTAAAATGTGGATAAGTGTCCTGACAGGGATAAAAGTTCCCCATTCTTCTGATCGGTGCGGTTTCCAATGGTCAGATTACACCGATCAATATGATATTGTGGCGCCCCTGCAGGTTCAGTCGCCACAGAGGTACTGCATCTCACCCAGAGGTGTGGTATCTCACTCTCGGGTAAGGATAGAGTGCTGCCCGGGACACTAACACCTGCATCCAACACATTCCACTTCAGTGGGGGTAGGGCGAGATTGCTCCTAAGGGAGAGCACAGTTCCTGGTCCCTAGCTGAAGGGTGGAACTATCTAGTGGGTGTGGGTGGAGGAGTAGTTCAGGGGAGCACAGGAAAGGAAGTGATATAAAAGAGGGAACCATCTTGGAAAGGGAGTGGAGTTCAGTCAGAGGAGGAGAGTGTGTGGAGCAGGAGCTCTGCTCAGGCGGAGCGGGCCTAGTCTGAGAGGCCCAGGAGGTGAGACAAACTGAGGAGAGGAGCAGGAAGGAAGGCTACAGGAGGAACGAGGGGATCCTAGGGGTAGTGCTGGAGGCCACCTGTGTGCCCGAATCTACCAGGACGTGGAAGGATCATGCCGCAGAGGGGACCGGCCCCTAACTAGTGAGAATTGCAACGTTCAGCTAGAAACCGGAGGCTTCTGTACTTCTAGGGTGCAGTTGCCACAGCCACAATTACATTGCTGAAAATGTGGCCACAGAGGGTCCAGGGGACTGCAGGTCGCCCGACAAGACCCGAGGCTACCGGCTTGGGACACTGATTGTGAGGCGCAGGGCAGGAGGGTGGGAGCCAGCGCAGGAAGACGACTGAGAAAGGCATACAGAAGGGGGTCCCATTAAGCGCTGTAGCATCGGCGTCTCTGCCCCCTGCTAGGCAGAGACGCCGTCCCTCTCACCTTCCCGCTCCTGGCGCGGCGTCCTCCAGCGCTCCTCTCCCCGCTGCTGCCGGCGTCCTAAGGAGTCCTCGGCCAATAGCCGGAGGACCTCCCATATATAAGGCACCTCCTCCAAAATGGAGGTGCCTGAGCAAAGTTGTTGCACAGAATACTTACCTCTGCTTCAGCCCTCAGGTTCCATTGCCAGCCTGACTACCAGTCCTGTCTGTCAGCTTCTCTTTCCTCCTGCCCGACAGTGTGCCCCCACTCTTCCGCCAGTCTGTCTATGGGCAAGTCCACCTTCGTTCCAGGAAGCACCTGCCAGTTACCTGCCTGCTTCCTGTCGTGCCTGCTAAACCCGCTCACCTGGGAGCGCACGTCTGCTACCCGCCTGTTACCTGCTAGCCTACCTGGAGGCTCTGCCGTCACATGCCGTGACCACCTGCCTGTCAGCCTAGAGACTACAGCCTGCTTGCCGTCACTTGCCGTGACCACCTGCTAGCCTACCTGGAGGCTCCCGCTGTCACTTTCCGTGACCACCTGCCTGTCAGCCTAGAGACTACAGCCTGCTTGCCGTCACTTGCCGTGACCACCTACTAGCCTACCCGGAGGCTCCCTCTGTCACTTTCCATGACCACCTACCCGCTTGCCAAGAGACTTCTTCCGTCACGTACCGTGACCACCCGTCAGCTAACCCAGAGACTGCTGCCTACCTGTTGTGTCCATCCCCTGCTGTCTGACCTGTGGGAGCCACCTGCTCTCTTACAAGGTCGTCCCCAGAGTAGCACCTGGTCCCTCTGCTCGGTCCCTCCCTGATTACGGTGTCGTTTGCCGCGGTCCGACCAGGGTCGCTCCGGGTTAATACTTAGTTACGCCCCTCTGGGTCCCTCCTTGCACCGCGGCACAGAGGTTCCACCTCCTGGACCCGTAACAAGCGCTCTTGAATTACCTGAGGGATTGCTGAACCCCTCCCTGAGTAAGCACAGGATGACGTGGGAAGTTACACTGGTACCTGCAACTTGGATTGCAACAACTGTGAGTAAACGCTGAAGACTGCACCCCACTGTCTCCGTGAATTACTGCCGCGCCATCATCCCTGCACTACATTGTACCACAACTGCTACAGCAACATCTATAACATCCCAGCAACACCCTGGAGCTAAGCTCGAACTGTGGAGAGCTAAACCAACTCTGCTGCATTAAACACCAGCTCCAGAGGCCCAGCTCCACAGCGGCGGCTGTACATAGCCGCATACCACAGGTGGCATCACGAACATTAAATATAAAAACTATAAATCCCCTGTAAATAAACCCCTTTTATTGACCGCTCTGGGTCACGGACCGGGTTACCGCCACTGTGACATTTCCCCTAGCAACGACCGGCCCGGCACTGAGTACCCCACGGCCCAGGGGGCGCGTCAATATCACCTACCTAACCTGTGATTCGGTGATAACTTGTTTTCATCAAAGAACCCCTATAATGTAAACTACTGTAATTGTACATCCCAGTTATGGTGGCGCACAGTAGATGTGCAGGAGCCGCCTGTGTTTTACAGTCGACGCTCCACTATAACAGGGATAACTGCTAACAGGTATTTGCATATAGCTGTAGGGTGGGCCCCGAGGATCAATTCCTCCTGTGGGCCCCAGACACCCCAGTCCAACCCAGGTTGAGGGGAATGAATATTCATTCTCTTTAACAGCGGGCACACGTGATCGCCGAGCCGCTGAAGGCTGCAGCTGACACTGTGAGGTATTAAAGAAAATGAATAATCACTCCTCTCCACACCCATAATCATCTCACTGTGTGAGGGCACATGGCAGTGACGTCATGCGCTGCTTGCAGGCTGATATCAGCTGCTGCATACCAGGAATGGTGATGAGGAGGCCATGCATACCAGGTTTGGTGATGAGGGGGTCATGCATACCAGGATTGGTGATGAGGGGGCCATGCATACCAGGATGGGGAGGATGCGTCCATGCATACCAGAATGGGGATGAAGGAGCCATGCATATCAGGATGGGGATGAACGGGCCATGCATATCAGGATGGGGATGAGGGGACCATGCATACCAGGATGGGGATGAAGGAGCCATGCATATCAGGATGGGGATGAAGGAGCCATGCATACCAGGATGAGGATGAAGGGGCCATACATACCAGGATGGGTATGAGGAGGCCATACATATCAGAATGGGGATGAAGGAGCCATGCATACCAGGATGGGGATGAGGGGACCATGCATACCAGGATGGGGATGAGGGGACCATGCATACCAGGATGGGGATGAAGGGGCCATACATACCAGGATGGGGATGAATGGGCCATGCATATTAGGATGGGGATGAGGGGGCCATGCTTACCAGGAAGGGGATGAGGGGACCATGCATATTAGGATAGGGATGAGGAGGCCATGCATACCAGGATGGGAATGAGGAGGCCATACATACCAGGATGGGGATGAAGGGGCCATACATACCAGGATGGGGATGAAAGGGCATGCATATCAGGATAGGGAGGATGGAGCCATGCATACCAGGATGAGGATGAAGGAGCCATGCCTACCAGGATGGAGATGAGGGGACCATGCATACCAGGATGGGGATGAACGAGCCATGCATACCAGGATAGGGAGGATGCGGCTATGCATATGTGGCGCCCCTGCGGGTTCAGTCACCACAGAGGTACTGCATCTCACCCAGAGGTGTGGTATCCCACTCTCAGGTAAGGATGGGGTACTACCCAGGACCCACCCACTTGCATCCAACACTACACCATTCCAGACTAGCAGGCGGGGCAAGATACATGCGTACAATGCAGAGCCCTGTCCCTGGTTGGAAGGGGGGGAACCGAGAGAGGGGGAACCATGTAGTGGGTGTGGGTGGAGGAAGTAGTTCAGGGGAGCACCTTCAGAAGGAGTATAAAAAAGAGGGGAACCATCTAGAAGCAGCCAGTCCTGCTCAGGAGAGCAGTGTAGGAGGGTCCAGGCTCCTGGCTCCAGTGCTTGGAGTGGGAGTTGAGTGGAGAGAGAGGAGTCAGGCCTAGTCTGAGAGGCCCAGGAGAGAGAGTGAGAGAGGACGGGAGTAGAGGGAAGGATCCAGAGACAGAGGGGATCCCAGGGGCATGGCTAGTGCTGAAGCCACCTGTACGCCTGAATCTACACGGACGTGGAGGGATCAGGCTGCAGAGGGGACCAGCCCCTAAACTAGTGGAGAATAATCAGGCTCAGCTAGATAACCGGAGGCTACTGTACTTTCAAGGTGCATCTGCCAACTACCACAATTATATCGCCGAAAAGGTGGCCGCATAGGGTCCAGGGGACTGCACGTCGCCCGACAAGATCCGAGGCTACCGGCTTGGGACACTGATTGTGAGGCGCAGGGCAGGAGGGTGAGAGCAAGCGCAGGAAGACGACCGAGGAAGGAGCATAGAACGGGGTCCCGTTTAAGTACTCCTGAAATACTTGAGAGCTGCTGAACCCCTTTCTTGGTGAACGCAGGACGACGTGGGAGGTTATAATCTGGCAGTTGTAACCAGGAGCAGTGTGATAACGGTGAGTAAAACCTTGAAGACTGCACCCCACTGTGTCCTAGAATTATTGCTGCGTCATCACCAGCCCTGCACTACACAGCACCAACAACATCTACCTCATAGCATCACTATATCCTGCCCTGGAGCTAAGCTCTGCCTGTGGAGAGCTGAACCAACTCTGCTGCGTCACCACCAGCTCCCAAGGATCTGCACAACAGTGGCGGCCCCATATAGCCGCATACCACAGGTGGCGTCACGAACATTATCTCTATAAAAACTTTATTCCCTTTTACTTTTCCCCTTTTATTGACCGCCCTGGGTCACAGACTGGGTCATTGCCACCATAACACCCCCCAGCATCGACCGGCCCGGCCGAGCACCCCACGGCATAGGGGGCGCGTCACATACAAGGATGAGGATGAAGGGGCCAAGTATATCAGTATGGGGATGAGGGGACCATGCATACCAGAATGGGGAGGATGGGGCCATGCATAGCAGGATTGGGATGAACGGGCCATGAATACCAGGATAGGTAGGATGCGGCTATGCATACCAGGATGGGGATGAGGGGGCCATGCATACCAGGATGGGGAGGATGGGGCCATGCATATCAGGATGACGATGAGTGGACCATGCATACCAGGATAGGGAGGATGCAGCTATGCATACCAAGATGGGGATGAGGGGGCCATACATACCAGGATTAGGATGGGGGCCATATATACCTGGATTCTTGGCCATATACAAGTGCTTCTCACTAAATTAGAATATCATCAAAAAGTTTATTTATTTCAGTTCTTCAATACAAAAAGTGAAACTCGTATATTATATAGTCATTACAGAGTGATCTATTTCAAGTGTTTAGTTCTGTTAATGTTGATGATTATGGCTTACAGTCAATGAAAACACAAAGTCTAGTGTATTGAAGAACTGAAATAAATTAACTTTTTGATGATATTCTAATTTTGTGAGAAGCACTTGTATATCTGGATTGAGGGACATATATATACCAGGATGGGGGATATTAGTATAGAATTGGGGTATATTTCCCCTATAACAGTGTCAGCAGAAGACCCCTACCTCCATAACAGTACATCATGATCACATTTTGTGCTTAAATTTTTATTTTCCTATTTTCCTCCTCTAAAACCTAGGTGCGTCTTATAGTCTGAAATATACGTTAACTATCATGATTTACACATTAGAGTGAAATTGTCCTTTCAGGAGAACTTGCAGTAGAATGTTTGTCTCCGCCTCTAACTCCACCCTCCTCCCTCCATAGAACTTTTTGAGCACCAACTGTCATCTTCTATCTCAGTAATGGGAAAATCTGTATTCACTAAAGATTTTACCCAAGAATTAAGGACATTGAGAATGAATGATAAGCCCAGGAGGAGAAAAAAAACAGATCTCTTTAATAAAATATATTACAAAGTTTCTAATTTTCACGTGTACTATTGGTTTATGAAATAAATTAATACATTTTACTTTAATACATTTTATGCTAGGGTTACATGGTTGCATGTGTCAGTTGACGTTTACATTGTGCGCCTCATTGCAAAATAGAATCTAACAATTTCTTATGCTGTCGCATTGCGTTTTTAACCTGCTATGATTACGACACAGAGATACAAATGTCTAAAATGTTCTGGATTTTCTGATTTTCTTCATTACAGGAAAATAATGTGGCAAGACAAAGTTATATTTATAATCTTGTGTATTTTATTACTTCCTTATTCTTTAAACTTATAAATTTGAGGTTCTTAGTGCACATTTTGATCAAATTGTGCAAGCCCATCTGCCAACGACAAGGCGACCTCATCAGATGGGGCCCTACACTAACAAACTAACCTATTTATTGTATTTACCTTATTCTTATCCTCACAATCTATTGATTATTATTACAACATTATTATACTTATTATTGCTATTATTACTCTAGTATTATGAGATTCCTAGAATTAAAGCTGTTGATCCAGAAGAAGGCAAAAACCCCTGGACACATTCAGCCAATTTGTGTCAAGGGGAAAAATTCCTTCTCGACCCCGGGAAAAAGAGATCAGTCCTAGAACCCTGGATCAAACCTGATGATGCCTAATAATGTCCTATGCTATTATTATACTATTTCTAATAATGCTATACTATTATAACTTATTTTGCTATTTTATTACTACCGCTACTTTTTTTAACATTTATTTCTATTTTTTTACTTACTATTAATAATATTATAATTATTGTTACTAATATTTATATTATTTCTCTAGATACTATTAATGAGATCCTACTCCTAATGTTATTGATCCTGAAGAAGGCAAAAAAAAACTGGACACATTCGGCCAATTTATGTCACTGGGGAAAAATTCCTTCTTGATCCCGAAAAAAGGCGATCAGTCCTAGAACCCTGGATCAAAACCCTAATATATATTAATTATTTACTAATTATTATAATCATTACCTTAGATACTATTTTTGTATTACTATTATTTGTGTTATTTTTAGTTTCCTGCTATTTTACTGATATTATTACTAATATTCTACTATTTTATGCTTGATGTTTTTGTATTATTGCTATTTTATTCTTACCATTATTGCTAACATTTGTATTGATATTTTACTAAATCTAAAAATTAGATCCTAATTCCTAAAGATGTTGATCCAGAAGAAGGCAAAACCCCCCGGACACGTTCGGCCAATTTGTGTCATGGTGGAAAAATTCCTTCTTGACCCCGGGAAAAGGCGATCAGTCCTAGAACCCTGGATCAAATCTCCTAATACTTATTCAAATTTTAATAATTAATATTTAATTTAATTAATAATTAATCATTTAACAAATATTATTAATATTTTATTTTTAATATAATAGTATACATTTATTATTACTTTACTAGTGAAATTATTCCTGTTTTATGGTCACTAATATTACGCTATATACTATATTATATTACTACTCCACTATTGCTAATTCTACTATAATCTTACTAATTCGTAGGTCCTTATTTCTAAAGCTGTTGATCCAGAAGAAGGCAAAAACCCCTGGACACATTCAGCCAGTGTTGTCTCAGGGGGGAAATTCCTTCTTGACCCCGGGAAAAGGCGATCAGTCCTACAACCCTGGATCAAACCTGCTGATGTTATTTTTATGTCTCTACCATTATTACACAAATTAATATTCTATTACTGCTATTATTACTGCTCCTAATATTATTAAAGTCTTTATTATGATTTTACTACATTTTTAAGCTTTCTTAATCTAATAATAACTATTTTATGTCTATTATTTTTATTATTTTTAGATTTGTAGCTGTTGATGTTCCTTCAGCTGGAATGTTGGTGCCTTAGAGTCCATCAACGTCTCGCTGATTTGAGGAGGATGGTCCAGATGATGTTCCTCCTTCCTCTGAGGTTGGTATTCACGTATTTAAGGATGGACTGCTGGCGGATCTTGTGTCTTCCTGCTGGCTGGTTCTCAACTCTTCTGGCCCAGGTGTTGTTCTTTTCTTCTTTTGCTTTTGATTTTTTAGCATCTTCTTCTTTTTTCCCCTTGGTATCTTCTGCCTTATCTTCTTCTTTTTTCCCCTTGGTATCTTCTGCCTTATCTTGTTGGTTTTTCCCCTTGGTATCTTCTGCCTTATCTTCTTTTTTCCCCTTGGTATCTTCTGCCTTATCTTCTTTTTTCCCCTTGGTATCTTCTGCCTTATCTTCTTTTTTCCCCTTGGTATCTTCTGCCTTATCTTCTTTTTTCCCCTTGGTATCTTCTGCCTTATCTTCTTTTTTCCCCTTGGTATCTTCTGCCTTATCTTGTTTTTTCCCCTCAGTATCTTCTGCCTTATCTTGTTTTTTCCCCTTGCTATCTTCTGCCTTATCTTCTTCTTTCGCCTTGGTGTCTTCTGCCTCATCTACTTCCATTTCTTCTACCTCCCAATACTTCATTGCCTCCTTCATCTCCTCTTCTTTCGGCTCTTCTGGTATCACTGATGTTGGCTCAGGTTTTTCTTCATCCAAAGGAAACGGTAGATATTTCTTCTGAGCTTCCCGGTTGGTCGGCATGAGGCGCTAATAAAAGAAGATATTCATTCAGTTGACTATTGAGACGTTCCTTTTAGTGATGAGTGAGTATGTTCTATTAACCCTTTCGCCGAGTACGCTCGGGCCGAGCTCCGATTATTTATAGCTGCTCGGTGATATGGTTGAATCGCTCCCGTGTGCATGATTTGCGACTGTTTGACAGTTTTATTACATGTGAGGAATGTCTGTTTCTTACACATTCCTCCCATGTAATAAAACTGTCAAACAGTTGCAAATCATGCACACGGGAGCGATTCAACCATATCACCGAGCAGCTATAAATACTCGGAGCTCGGCCCGAGCATACTCGGACAGAACATACTCGCTCAACCCTAGTTCCTTTACATCTATGGAGAAAACATGGACAACATATTCTGCGGTATGATCAGTGACCTCCATGTTGAAGATCGGAGACGGCAGGAATCTGGTGCAGTATATCAGGAGTTGTAGATCCCTTTCTTCTTTTGTTCTTGGACAAGCTGGAAAGAAAAAACAAGCACATAATGGGATCAATCACACAAAGCCCAGAGGTATCAAATCTTTAAATTACAGGTAAATTTATTTAATCCAGCATCCAGTTTCGGCCCACCAGTAGCCAACTCCAGGACCCCACTTTTCAATTAACGTAACATTATCCTCAGTCATAAATCTATATAACAATGAACTGGATAGATTGTTAAGTGAATAAGATGCTGACTTTGTCTGTACATAGAGATTCAAGTATATTGTGCCAAGTACTGTTCATATCAGAGGGTGGTGGCCCACCGGAGGATTCTCCCGTTTTCCTGTTGGCCAGTCCAAGCCTGTTAACATCAATGTGACCTGCTGAATTCGGAATTATTCCCGGCATAGAAAGCAAACAATCTACTATTGGAAACTGTCTTCTAACTGACTTTCTGCTCAATCTACATTGTGTTTCAATTCTGTACTGAACTAATAGATGGTCTGCATTATCAAATGCTGGATTAACCCCTTTAAAGCCTGGGGCGTATTAGTACGCCCCAGGCCATCACCCCCGGTTCGGTAAGGGCTCCGGCGGTGAGCCCCCATTGAACCGAGCACATGTCAGCTGATTATTACAGCTGATATGTGCCCGCAACAGCTGCAGGTGAAATCGCGATCCACCCGTGGCTGTTAACCAGTTAAATGCCGCTGTCAATCTCTGACAGCGGTATTTAACAGCGCCGTGTCAGAGGCGCGTCACTTGCCACTCCTATCGGTGACCCCGTCACGTGATCGCAGGTCACTGATGGGTGGGCATGACAACCCTGGGTCTGCAGCAGACCCCAGTGGTTGTCATGTAAAGATCGCTATGAGCGCCACCTAGTGGTCGGCGCTCATAGTACTGGAGCATTTCTGCTACATAGAGGTGATCTGTTTTATTTAGCAGAGGCGATCAGACAGTTGCTGCTTCTAGTCTCCTATGGAGACTATAGAAGCAAGCAAAAAGTGCATAAAAAATGTTTTAAAAATATGAAAAAAATAAAAACAATATAAACATTTAAATCATCCCCCTTTCGCCCCATTCAAAATAAAATAATAATAAAAACAACCCACATACACATATTTAGTATCGCCGCGTTCAGAATTGCCAGATCTATCAATATAAAAAAAGAATTAATCTGATCGGTAAACGGCGTAACGAGAAAAAAATTCTAAACGCCAGAATTACGTTTTTTTGTCGCTGCAACATTGCAATAAAATGCAATAACGGGCGATCAAAACATCGGATCTACCCCAAAATGGTAACAATAAAAACGTCAGCTCGGCGCGCAAAAAATAAGCCCTCACACAGACCCAGATCCCGAAAAAATGGAGACGCTACTGGTCTTGGAAATTGGCGCCATTTATTTATTTTTTTTAAGCAAACTTTGGATTTTTTTTTCACCACTTAAATAAGAAAGAACCTATACATGTTTGGTGTCTACGAACTCATAATGACCTGGGGAATAATAATGGCAGGTCAGGTTTAGCATTCAGTGAACGTGGTATAAAAAACAAAAAAAAAACATCTGTGGTATTTCACTTTTTTTGCAATTTCATCGCACTTGGAATTTTTTCCCCGTTTTCCCATACACGATATGGTAAAACCAGTGATGACATTTAAAAGTACAACTCGTCCCGCAAAAAATAAGCCCTCACATGGCCATATTGACCAAAAAATACAAACACTATGACTCTGGGAATAAGGGGAGCAAAAAACAAAAATGCAAAAACGGAAAATCCCGAAGTCCTTAAGGGGTTAATGGCACAATATTTTCAGATTAATGGGAAAAAAAAATATTTAAAAAAATAATCTCACATGAGAAGAGTCCAGGTCCGAAGACACATTCCTGTTGGAGGTAGACGTCCTAAAGAAAACAGAATCTGATGAGTGTCCACTTATCATTCACCAGGGATGAAGAATAGGATAAGGGGTCCGGTTATAATAAAGCTGCTGACCCCCCAAGATCTGCGGCTCGCGGCCATCCTGTATCTATTCTCTTCTGCAGTAGTCATAGGAAAAGCTGTGAATCCAAAAAAGACTTAGTCACAGATCTGATAAAGACACAAACAGCTTTCCACATTTATTCATAGTGAACGTCCCCCCGGTATCGGACCCCCATTACACACATACACTCATATGACCACATGGAGCATAGCCTTTACTGGGTGTAAATAAAGATATATGACATTCATGTATTTCTATGTTCTTCATTCCCATAAGTACAGGAAACCCCCTAAAAACAACTGCCAAAGTGACTTCATTAACAGCGGATAAAGCCTAACCCCCATTATCAGTGCCAGCACACTCATCCCATTGACAACAGTGGCATAAACCCCTCAATAAATAATACTGGCAGCAGAGTGTCCTGTGTGACCTAATGATACAATTCTGCTTTCTTGCAGCCACTAGGGGGAGCACAGTGCACCAGTAGATATATATTGTACTGATAGCTCCCCCTAGTGGCAGGTGACAGCAGCCGTTCTCTCCTATATTGAATTTAGGTGAGATCAGTGACATCAGATGATGGGATGGGAGCACTCACCGACATCCATCTTCACCGCTCACTGTCCTGTAACAGACTGAGGATGAATGACAGTTTGCTTTATTTTCAAATTCAAATCCAGCGATCCTATTGGCTGAGCAGTGTTATGTAACACACTGAATTTAAAGGGACAGAACGCTCTTATTTCTCTTCAGTGTATTTCATGTGTGCGTGTTGTAATTCTGCTTATAATATGAAGCTGTGGAGATAATCTGAGCTTTAATTTACATACAGAGGGACTGAAATCTCATTAGATATCATATCAGGACATTCATTAAAGGGATTGTGCCATCAAAATTTTATTTTCGGCAATTGAAAACATGTAAACTGTTATTTTTTTTTTTTTAATATTAACATTTGTTTTTAACCCCTTCACGACCTTGCGATTTTCCATTTTCGCTCTTTGGTTTTCTGCTCCCCTTTTTCCCAGAGCCATAACTTATTTATTCTTCCGTCAATATGGCCGTACGAGGGCTTGTTTTTTGGGGGACGAGTTGTGTTTTTGAATGACACCATTGATTTTACCATATAGTGTACTGGAAACCGGGAAAAGAATTAAAAATGCTGTGAAATTGAAAAAAAAGTTCATTTCCACAATTTTTTTTTTATCATGTTCTCTAAATGGTAAAACTGCCCTCCATTATGATTCTCCAGGTCATTACGAGCTCGCAGATACCAAACATGGAGAGGTTCTTTTTAATTTAAGTGGTGAAACAAAATCTGAAAATTGTAAGAAAAAAAAATTAGCTTATGTCGCCATTTTCTGAGACCCGTAGCGTCTCCATTTTTTGGGATCTGGGGCCGGGTGAGGGCTTATTTTTTGCGCAACAAGCTGATGTTTTTACTGATACGATTTTGGGGTAGATCTGATGTTTTGATCGCCCTTTTTTGCATTTTATTACAATGTTGAGGCGATCAAAAAATGTAATTCTGGCTTTTCGATGTTTTTCTCGTTACTCCGTTTACAGATGGGATTAATTTACTTCATATTTTTATAGATCGGGAGATTCTGAACAGAGCGATACCAAATATGTTTATTTTATTTTTTTGTTATTGTTTTATTTTCTATGGGGCAAAAGGGGGATGATTTGAACGTTTGTTTTTTTATTGTTAAAATATTTTTTAAAACTTTTTTTTACTTGCTTCAATATTCTTCATAGGGGACTTGAAGCTGCGATCATCTAATCGCTTGTGCTACACATAGCAAGGCTTCAGCACTGCTATTTGTAGCAAAAATCACGATCTCCCACGAATGCCAGCCACACGCCGGCGTTCATAGAAGATTCCCAATGACAAGCACAGGGGTGTTCTGCAGAGCCCTTGGCTGTCATGACAATCCATGGGCGGGACATATGATGCGCTTTCGGCTGACGCTTATTTTAAATGCCACTGTCAGTGATTGACAGCAGCATTTAACTGGTTAACAACTACGGGTGGATCTCGGATCCTTCCGCAGTTGTTAGAGGCACATGATAGCTGATCAGATCAGCTGTCATGTGCATGTATTTAGACATGTGACTGTACTTACCCCTCCCTCTGCACTTGGTGCCATTTTTTTTTTTCTGCATTTAAACCATGTATGCCTGTAACTGGTTATGTATGGTTGTCCTGAGGAAGGAGTCTGTGGACTCTGAAACGCGTTGACAATAAACCTACAATTCTATTACCAACATTTGTCTCTTTGGAGAGCGCAGAAATACTTCCTATCCTGCTATATAAGTCTACTGAACACTGTGATACTCATCTCATCCTGGACCTCCGCTCAGCATTCACCGCATCCCTGCGCCTCCTGTCACTGCTCGCACTGAGCTGTGTGAATGGTGACAGGGGGAAAGTGTAGCTCGCAGTACAGCTATGGGCTTCAAAAAACATGGTGCCGATCTCCTCCCACAGTTGTGACCTGGACAGCCCAGGAGGCGTGCCTAGGTCACAGCAGCAGGCAGCGACAATGTGTCACGGGTGTGTCAGAGGTGACAGTCGCCCTGCAGTGAGTTGCAGGAGATCTCTACGTTTGGCATTGCAGACAGCTTCTTAGATAAGAGGCTGTCTTTAGGACCGAGCGGCTACCTCTCTCTTGCTAATTAGCTCTCTGGCCTGGGTGTATATATACCTGGTGTGTCTGAGAGGGAGTCGCTGGCAATATTCATTTCTACTTGTGAGGCTTAGACGGAGCAGTACTTTGTCCTCTCTGAAGCTTGAGGCCGTGTGCATATTTGGACTCATCTAAAGCTAAGCAATTTCCCCGTGTTTTGTCTTCCCTTGTTGTCTATAGTGTTTAGTGGAGGTTGACTAGTGCTCATCTCCTTCCATCCCTAGCCGTAGCCATGCGCCAGGTAAAATAGGGCGAGGCACGTGTGCGGCGATTGCTGAAGAGGCAATATAGGGATGGTAGTTGAGACAGGGTGACGCTAGACCAGACTAGGAGGTCTCCACTTCCCCCTTTCCCTAGTGTCTGGGCTCCCTTTCCCTATGTGTTGCACTAACACCTGGTGTGACACAATGCAGGAAATGCAGGAGGACACAGTACACAGAGGCTGCCATATTTGAAGTGTGTAAGCTTCGTGCTCAGACAATTACACATCAGCAAACTTGTATGGCCGCCCACTGTGGCTGTAGATAGAGTTAATAAATTCAAAAATATTAAACCAGTGCATTTAATTTTGTATTAAAAATAATTGATTATATACTCAATAATTATTAATACAAAAATAAAAATCATGGCACCTTCCATTTAAGATTGACATTGTATACCCCAATTTTAATGATGGAGTATTTTATAGTTGGATGCATCAAATTCATTAAGGGGCGCACACCACTTAATCAATAAAACACATCTTCTCAGTGGTGTCACCTCTGTGTATTTTGCCAACTATTTAATTTTTCAGTCTGCCTTTAAATGACTGAATATTTTATTCTATAGAGTGTTTATTTTTCTCTCTTTTAATGTTTACTTTGTTGTGTTGCAATGTATTACTGTGACCTCTAGATGGCTCTGGTGCAGCAATGATATATAGCAGATTACTGACAGAGTACTGAGCGGTGTGAGGTGTGAGCCACATGGAGTGCTGGGGGAACCTGTTACCTCCTACCACAAAGCTGAAGGACCTGGAATAGATAATATTGTGATCAGTCAGAGAAGGAGGAGAGCAGCGACTGAGAAAAACAAGCTGTGGGTCCTGCAGAAATCATCGGCATATCTCACAACCGTCCCGGATCCAGTGGGGCTATGATTTGGACGTCAGCTGAAGTCAGCATAGTCTGCGCAGCACAGATGCAGCACACATTGTTAGTTCCACTTTGGAGGAAGGGCCGGCATATGTCTGTGCTCTGTACAACATTACATTCACACAGGGTCGGACTGGCCTGGCAGGGCACCGGTGAAATGCCCGATGGGCCCCAGAGAGGAGGAGGAACAGGGCACTGGCTTTTTAAAAGCGGAGGATGCAGGAGTGCTCGCATGCAGAACTGACCTACCATGACAACAATGGCTGGCGACACCACCCCATGCACGCAGGCAAGTACTGTGGCCCAGGGAGGGGGAAACGATGGCGCGCTATGGGGCCCGTGCAGCCACCGGGGTCCTCCCCACCCTCATCCCCTCCCCCATCTCTCCTCGTTCCGAACAGCTCCAGTGTCTTCTAACTCTGATGTGTCAGGGCAGAGGGCGCAATGACGTCACCACAGCGCGCCCTCTGACCTGAGCACTCCAGAGTTAGAAGACGCGCTGGGTATACCGGACCTGCGGGGAACGGGAGAGGTGAGTAATTGATATTTTGTTTTATGTATGCAGCATCATATGGGGCCATTATACTGCATGGAGCGTGCTGGGGTGTGCACGCGTCTTCTTGTGCAAAGTGGCTTCGGAGAGAAGTGGCAGTTATTTCAGAGGCCATGGACTAACATTCGTCTTCTTCTTCTCTTTCCACAGGTACATGCTCTGCATAATTCCCCTGCTCCTATGTATGCTGTCTGCTAATGCTCTGCTGACCCATCTCTCTGGTACATGCTCTGCATAATTCCCCTGCTCCTATGTATGCTGTCTGCTAATGCTCTGCTGACCCGTCTCTCTGGTACATGCTCTGCATAATTCCCCTGCTCCTATGTATGCTGTCTGCTAATGCTCTGCTGACCCGTCTCTCTGGTACATGCTCTGCATAATTCCCCTGCTCCTATGTATGCTGTCTGCTAATGCTCTGCTGACCCGTCTCTCTGGTACATGCTCTGCATAATTCCCCTGCTCCTATGTATGCTGTCTGCTAATGCTCTGCTGACCCGTCTCTCTGGTACATGCTCTGCATAATTCCCCTGCTCCTATGTATGCTGTCTGCTAATGCTCTGCTGACCCGTCTCTCTGGTACATGCTCTGCATAATTCCCCTGCTCCTATGTATGCTGTCTGCTAATGCTCTGCTGACCCGTCTCTCTGGTACATGCTCTGCATAATTCCCCTGCTCCTATGTATGCTGTCTGCTAATGCTCTGCTGACCCGTCTCTCTGGTACATGCTCTGCATAATTCCCCTGCTTCATCTGTCCCACTCCAATCAATATTCACATATGTTTCTTCTTTCCCCACTATATACCTTATCTGATTTTTAGAGGTGTTAAACTGCAGAGACTTGCGTCCTGGCTCTGTCTTTGATCACCCAGCCATCTCCTGTTGAAATGACCAGCTGTTAATTTATCCACAAGCCGTTCCCACAATGCCCTACACCTGATATAGTTTAATGTGGCCTATATATTTAGACTCTCTGTAAGGGTTGCACGCGTGCTGGGGTGTGCACGCGTCTTCTTGTGCATAGTGGCTTCGGAGAGAAGTGGCAGTTATTTCAGAGGCAGTTAGTCAGGGCAGGAGTCAGGTAACAAACACTTTGACCACTTACTCTCCTTTAACTATGTTTCTGTTAGCTCTCACTTTTTCCTCTATAGTCCTCCACTTTCTAATAACCCCTCAAATCCCTACACCAAGTAAGAAACTCATCATCTCTCCCTCTATCCTCCCCATTCATCTCACCTCCTCCTCCAAATTATTCCTCAACATTCAATCCTGGATCTCCAAACACAGACAGCCACCTCATGCTCTCTCTTGCTCCCACCTGCTAACACTTTCTCTGCTCCTCCTCACTGCTGGAGATATCTCTCCAAATCCTGGTCCCCCTCGCCATATCCCCACAGTCACTTCTACCTCCTATCCACGACCTTCCTCAAACTGTTGCAACCCTTCTAACCTCATACCCATCCAACTAATACCCACCTCCTCAGCTATACTAACAGGAGCTCTATGGAACGCTCGCTCTGTCTGCAACAAACTTTCCTTCATCCACGATCTTTTCATTACAAACAAACTCTCCTTCCTCGCCATCACCGAAACCTGGCTCACCCCCTCTGACACAGCCTCCCCAGCTGCCCTTTCATATGGCGGATTCCACCTTTCCCACCCCCCCCGCCCCAATGGCAAACATGGTGGAGGCGTAGGTTTCCTCCTATCAGAACTCTGCGCTTTCACCAAAATCCCACTGCCACCCTCCGTTACACTTCCCTCTTTTGAGGTGCACTGTGTGCGCATCTATTCCCCCTCCAACCTCCAACTGGCCGTCGTTTACCGACCCCCAGGGCAAGCCACCACCTTCTTAGACCATTTCACTACCTGGCTGCTTCACTTCCTTTCCACTGACATCCCCACTATCATAATGGGTGACTTCAACATCCCCATTGACACTCCCCACTCGTCTGTCTCTAAGCTCCTATCCCTCACTTCCTCCTTTGGACTCACTCAATGGTCTTCCACACCCACCCACAAAGATGGCCACACACTGGACCTCATCTTCACCCGCCTCTGTTCCCTATCTAACCTCTCTAACTCACCACTCCCTCTCTCTGACCATAACCTCCTCACATTCTCTACCCTCTCCTCTCCGGGTGCACAATCCCCACTCCACAAACTCACACACCCTCGCAGAAATCTCAAACACCTTGACCTACACTCTCTCTCTGAATCCCTCCTTCCTCTCACAGACATAAATTCCTTGCACGATGCAGACGTTGCTGCTGCTTCATATAACACCACAATAGCTGCAGCTCTAGACTCGATCGCCCCTCTCACACACACCACACCTCGCACATTCAACAGGCAACCCTGGCACACTAAACTTACCAAAGAACTGCGCCGGGCCTCCAGGGTTGCGGAGCGGAGATGGAAAAGGTCTCACTCCATCGAGCACTTCATCGCATTCAAGCAATCCCTCACTAATTTCAAGTCCGCACTCACTACAGCAAAACAAACCTACTTCTCATCTCTCATATCCTCCCTATCTCACAACCCTAAACAGCTATTTAACACTTTCAACTCTCTCCTTCGTCCCCCAGCACCTCCTCCCTCTTCTCTCATCTCAGCCGACGACTTTGCCTCATTCTTCAAACAGAAGATTGACACCATCAGACAAAACTTTGGCCTAAAGTCCACACAACCCCTCCTCATATCTACTCAACCCTCCTCCTCCAAACCCCACTTCTCCACCATTACAGAAGGTCAAGTCTCCTCTTTACTCTCCAAATCACACCTCACCACCTGCGAACTTGACCCAATCCCATCCCACCTCATCACTAACCTCACCTCAGTCTTCATCCCAACCCTAACCCACCTCTTCAATCTATCACTAACAACCGGAGTCTTCCCCTCATGTTTCAAACATGCCGCAATCACACCCATCCTCAAAAAGCCCTCCCTTGACCCTTCCTCTCTGACCAGCTACCGCCCCATATCACTTCTCCCCTTTGCCTCAAAACTTCTAGAACAACATGTCCACCTTGAACTGTCCTCCCACCTCTCCTCCTGCTCCCTCTTCGACCGTCTACAATCTGGCTTCCGACCGCATCACTCGACTGAAACTGCCCTGACCAAAGTCACCAACGACCTACTAAATGCCAAATCCAAGCGACACTACTCCATCCTCCTCCTTCTGGACCTGTCATCTGCCTTTGACACAGTGGACCATTCCCTCTTACTCCAGATTGTCTCATCTCTTGGCATCACGGACTTGGCTCTATCTTGGATCTCCTCATACTTAACAGACAGGACATTCAGCGTCTCCCACTCACGCACCACCTCCTCATCTTGCCCCCTATCTGTCGGTGTCCCCCAAGGTTCAGTTCTAGGACCCCTGCTCTTCTCCATCTACACCTTCGGCCTGGGACAGCTCATAGAGTCTCACGGCTTTCAGTATCACCTCTATGCTGACGACACACAGATCTACCTCTCTGGACCCGATATCTCCTCCCTACTAACCAGAATCCCACAATGTCTGTCCGCCATCTCATCCTTCTTCTCCGACAGGTTTCTAAAACTCAACATGGATAAAACAGAGTTCATCATCTTTCCACCCTCTCATTCACATCCCCCATCCGACCTATCCATCAACGTCAATGGCTGTTCACTCTCCCCAGTCCCACAAGCTCGCTGCCTTGGGGTAACCCTGGACTCTGATCTCTCCTTCAAGCCACATATTCAAGCCCTTTCCACCTCCTGCCGACTCCAACTCAAAAACATCTCCCGGATCCGTGCATTCCTCAGCAAAGACTCTGCAAAAACACTAGTGCATGCCCTCATCATATCCCGCCTCGACTACTGCAACCTCCTGCTCCGTGGCATCCCTTCCAACACTCTTGCACCTCTCCAATCTATCCTAAACTCTGCTGCTCGACTAATCCACCTGTCCCCCCGCTATTCCCCGGCCTCTCCTCTCTGTCAATCCCTTCACTGGCTCCCTATTGCCCATAGAATTCAGTTCAAAACTCTAACCATGACATACAAAGCCATCCACAACCTGTCTCCCCCATACATCTGTGACCTAGTCTTCCGGTACTTACCTGCACGCAACCTCCGATCCTCACAAGATCTCCTGCTCTACTCCCCTCTTATCTCCTCCTCCCACAATCGTATACAAGATTTCTCCCGTGCTTCCCCCCTACTCTGGAACTCTCTACCCCAACATATCAGACTCTCGCCGACCGTGGAAACCTTCAAAAGGAACCTGAAGACCCACCTCTTCCGACAAGCCTACAACCTGCAGTAAACACCACTGCACGACCAGCTCTACCGTCACCTACTGTATCCTCACCCATCCCTTGTAGACTGTGAGCCCTAGCGGGCAGGGTCCTCGCTACTCCTGTACCAGTCGCTGACTCGTTTTGTTAAGATTATGTAAATGCTTTTGTTATGTATATCCCTATCACATGTAAAGCGCCACGGAATAAATGGCGCTATAATAATAAATAATAATAATAATAATAATAATATATGGGGCCCAGTATATACTGTATGGGGCCATTATACTGTATGGAGCAAAATATGGGGCCCCGTATATACTATATGAAGCCATTATACTGTATGTCACAAAATATGAGGGTGGCCCATTATATACTACGAGCTATTGAACCCGTTCTACGCCCAGGTGGCGAGCATTTTTATTGGTATCTGGTCTCCCATGCTGGTATGTGCTGCCCCCCCTCCTGGTATTTGTGCTGCCTCCATCCTGTCCCCACCATCCTATCCTGGTATGCATGGCACTCCTCATCCCCCAATCCTGGTATGCATGGCACCCCTCATCCCCAATCCTGGTATGCATGGCAACCCCCATCCCAATCCTGGTATGCATGGCACCCCTCATCCCCATCCTAGTATGCATGGCACCCCTCATCCCAATCCTGTCATGCATGGCACCCCTCATCTCAATCCTGGCATGCATGGCACCCCTCATCCCAATCCTGGTATGCATGGCGCTCCTCATCCCAATCCTGGCATGCATGGCACCCCTCATCCCCAATCTTGGTATACATGGCACCCCTCATCCCAATCCTGGCATGCATGGCACCCCTTATCCCCAATCCTGGTATGCATGGTGTGTCACCCTGGCCTGGATGCCACAAAGTGTAATAAAGCTGTGTCTGAGAGCAAGGGGGAGGTTCTCTAGTCAGGGGAATATTAGCATGCAATGCCTCCTGTCTCAGGCCAGTAGGGGGAGCTGGCTGCCCCTATAAAAGCTGGTACTGGGGGCAGGGTTAGGGAGAACTGGACGACCTGTCTCAGGATTCAGGTCCCAGAGCAGAGAGGGACAGTTGTATTGCACCCTAAGAGGAAGTGTGGCAGTAGGAGAGCCACAAGCCAGAGACAAGAGGCGAAGAGAGCCTGTCTTGGCAGATAACGGACTTAATTTACCAGACTTTGGTGTCTGAGGCTGGGAGGATTCCACATTCTCCAGCAGATAACCAGTCCGCAGGGGACTGTATATTCCTTGGCCTAAGAAGCCTGGAGGCCCTGCCACAACCGAAGGGACCAGTAAAGCCGTACAAGGCTGGGAGCAGAAAGGAACCCACGTCGCAGGCCATACAGGCGAGAATACACGGAGAGCTCGGAAGCGTGGGCTGTTACCCTATAAAGAGGAGATAGCCAGAAGGAGCACAGAAAGCACGGTAGGCCTACACCCTCACCCTGACCAGGGCCAATTTCCCCGTTGCTCTCAGACATCCAGGTCCCCTCCTAGCCGGGACTGTTTGTGGGTCAGTTTACTTGTTTTAGTAAAGACCCTGGACTGCAACCTGTTGTCTGTGTGCTCCTTGCTCCTCCAGCACTATCAGCACTGGGACTCTCACTACCATCACTCCCACCATCCATTATACTGCCCTGGGGCCGCACTCTTCCCGTGGGGAGTCACGCTACCCCAGCTGCACACATCATCAGCCCCAGCGGTCTGCATGCAACGGCGGTTCCTAATAACCGCAATCCACGGGTGGCGTAGTCGAACATAATCAACAGCACATAACGGACTACCACTGTCCTGACCACCCTGAGCCACGGAACCGGGTTGCCACTACTACTCCCACCGTTTCCCTATTGCCCGGATCCGAGTGCCCCACGGCCCAGGGGGCGAGTCACATGGCACCCCTCACCCCCAATCCTGGTATGTGTGGCCCCCTCATCCCAATCCTGGTATGTATGGTACTCCTCATCCCTATCCTGGCATGTGTGGTACTCCTCATCCCTATCCCGGTATGCATGGTACCCCATCCCTCATCCCTATCATGGTTTGTATGGTATCCCTCATCCCGGTATGCTTGGCACCCCTCACCCCCAATCCCGGTATGCATGGCACCCCTCATCCCCAAATCCTGGTATGCATGGCACCCCTCACCGCCAATCCCGGAATGCATGGCACCCCTCATCCCCAATCCCGGTATGCACGGCACCCCTCATCCCCATCCTGGTTTCCGATCCGACGCCTTATTCCTGCCCCGGTCTCCGGCATAGAGAGGCGCCGCGGCATCGCTCCTCCCGGTCAGGTAAGTATCTAAGTATGGCGCCAGAGATCGCGGTATACGTTCAGTGTCTACGTATACCGCGCCATACACTCCTCTTACCTGTAACGGCTGGATGCGTGATTCTGCCTGGAGCCAGACTGCGCGTCATGCATGCGCAGTCTATAAAGGCTTCAGATAGAGACACGCATCCCAGGTAATATTATAGATAAGGGGCCATTATACTGTATGGATCAATTTATGGTGCCCAGTATATACTGTATGGAGAAATATATGAGGCCCAGTATATACAGTATGAAGCAAAAAATGTGGCCCTTTATTTATTATATGGGGCCATTATACTGTGCAGCAATATATGGGGCCCAGTATATACTGTATGGAGCAATATATGGGGCCCAGTATATACTGTATGTAGCCATTATACTGTATGGAGTAATATATGGGGCCCCTTATTTACTATATGGGGCCATTATACTGTATGGAGCAATAAATGGCGCCCAGTATATACTGTATGGAGCAATATATGGGGCCCTTTATACTGTATGGAGCACTATATGTGGTCATTATACTGTATGGAGCAATATGTGGCCCATTATATACTATATGCGGTCATTATACTGTATGGAGCAATATGTGGCCCATTATATACTGTATGGAGCAATATATGGGGCCCATTATATACTATATGGGGCCATTATACTGTATGGAGCAATACATAGGGCCCATTATATACTATATGGGGCCATTATACTGTATGGATCAATTTATGGGGTCCATTATATACTATATGGAGCAATATATGGGGCCCATTATATAATATATGGGGCCATTATACTGTATGGAGCAATAAATGGCGCCCAGTATATACTGTATGGAGCCATTATATTTTATGGAGCAATATATGGGGCCCATTATATAATACTTTACGTGGCAATTATAGTGTATGGAACAATTTATGGGGCCCAGTATATACTGTATGGAGCAATATATGGGGCCCATTATACTGTATGGAGCACTACTATATGTGGTCATTATACTGTATGGAACACTATATGGGGCCATTATATAGTATGGAGCAATATATGAGGCTCATTATATATTATATGGGGCCATTTTACTGTATGGAGCAATTTATGGAGCCCATTATATACTATATGGGGCAATTATACCCTGCAGCAGTATATGGGGCCCAGTATATACTGTATGGAGAAATATATGGGGCACATCATATACTATATGTGACCCTTATACTGTATGGATCAATTCATGGGGCCCAGTATATACTCTATGGGGCCCAGTATATACAGTATGGAGCAACAAATGTGGCACATTATATATTATATGGGGCCATTATACTTTGCAGCAATATATGGGGCTCAGTATATACTGTATGGAGCAATATATAGGCCCATTATATACTATATGTGGCCATTATACTGTATGGAGCATTATCTAGGGCCCAGTATATACTGTATGGAGCAATATATTGGGCCCATTATATAATATATGGGGCCATTATACAGTATTGAGCAATTTATGGAGCCCATTATATACTATATGGGGCAATTATACTGTGCAGCATTATATATTATATTATATATACTGTATGGAGCAATATATTGGGCACATCATACACTATATGTGACCATTATACTGTATGGATCAATTTATGGGGCCCAGTATATACTGTATGGAGCCATATATGGGGCCCAGTATATATAGTATGGAGCAAAAAATGTGGCCCTTTATATATTATATGGGGCCATTATACTTTGCAGCAATATATGGGGCCCAGTATATACTGTATGGAGCAATGTATGGGGCCCATATATACTATATGTGGCCATTACACTTTATGGAGCAATATATGGGGCCTATTATATACTATATGTGGCCATTATACTGTATGGAGCAGTATCTAGGGCCCAGTATATACTGTATGGAGCAATATATTGGGCCCATTATATAATATATGGGGCCATTATACTGTATGGGGCAATATATGGGCCCAGTATATACTGTATGGAGCAATATATTGTGCCCATTATATAATATATGTTGCCATTATACTGTATGGAGCATTATATGGGGTCCAGTATATACTGTATGGAGCAATATATGGGGCCTGTCATATACTGTATGAGGCCATTATACTGTATGGAGCAATATGTGGGGCTTATTATATACTATATGGGGCCATTATACTTTATGAAGTAATATATGGGGCCCATTATATACTATATAGGGCGATTATACTGTGAATCAATATATGGGGCCAATTATACAATATATGGGGCCATTATACTATATGGAGCAATATATGGGGCCCATTATATACTATATGGAGATATTATACTGTATGGAACAATTTATGGGGCCCAGTAGATACTGTATGGAGCAATACATTTGGCCTATTATATACTACATGGGGCCTTTATATTGTTTGGAGCAATTTAGAGGACCCAGTATATGACGCGCCCCCTGGGCCAGTGTTGTGCAGGGGATACCCGGAGCTGGATCGCTGGGGGTTGTAGTCTCAGTGTGGCGGTGACCCGGTCCGTGCCCAGGGCGGTCAAACCAGTGGCAGTCTTAGGTAATAACAATGTCCGACTACGCCACCCGTGGATTGCGGTCAGTGGGGACCGCCGCTGCGCTGCAGACCGCTGAGGCTGATGTTGTTTGCGCAGCCGAGTATGGGATAACTCCCCACGGGAGAAGTATTGCCTCAGGGCAGCTAATGTGAGAGATGATGGGAGTGATGGTGTAAGCGTCCCAGTACTGATGGTGCTGGTGCGGCGATGAAACACAGAGACGTGTGGTGCAGTTCAGGGTCTTTACTGATGGTATAAAGCAGACCCTCCCGGGAGTACTGGTTAGCAGTAGGGGCCTGGTCAGTCTGTGAGCAAGCAGGATCTCCCCTGGCCAGGTGGAGTTGTAGGCCTCCCCGTCTATCTGCACTCTTTCCTGGCTACCTTGCTCTATGCGGGTAGAAGTAGCCCACGTCCCTGAGTATACCGTGTGGTGCTCACCCGTATGGCCGGTGACTTGGGGCCTTCTGTTAGCCTCCGCTTCACAATGGCGTTGCTGGTCCCTTGCTTGTGACCGTGCCTCTGGGCTTCTATGGCCAGAGGACATGGAATCCCCTGCCGGTTGGATTCTGCTGCTGGACCTGGATGTCCCCACAGCCTCGGACTCCGTGTCCGGTATTAGTGTCTTCAACCAGGGGGAACTCTGCTCAGCTCCAGCCCCTGGTATTCAGCTACTGTTCCTACAGAGCTCCTGGTTCTTACTTTCCCTCTCCAGGCTCTGACTCCCCTAATCCCGCCCCAGACCCAGTTTATAAGGGCAGATTCCTCCCCTCCCAGGTCTGGGTGGGCAGTGTTGCATGCTCAGGGCTCCTGACCAGAGAAACCTCCCACTTGCTCTCAGACATAATATTTCTATTACTGTGGCAACCAGACCCCTGGGGTGCCACATTACCCCCTAGTAAATTTTAGTTCTCCGGGACTAAACACATTTTTAAAGAAACATAAATACAAGGGTATAAACAATAACAAGTCAACATGAAAAAGTACATTTTGTGGTCACGGCGTGTCCGTGACCGGGTGTCCATATCACCCAAGGTGAAGTTCGTGAAACAAGAGGGTGTCCATGTCACCCAAGGTGAAGCTTTAAGCGAAGTAGGGGACCTGTCCAAAGAAAACCCCTTGCGTTGGCCTTGGGCGTGGCTGCAAGGCTGAAGCTAGCTACTTTGGGCCGCAAGGAGGCCACGCCAGACATGTTTTCTCTTCCGCGGCCATCTTCGCAAGAGGCACCAAGGTGCAACTATCTACAAAACTGTTCCGGTTATCCAGCGTCCATAACCTGTTAGTCCAAATAAATCTGCAGGGTAACTGAGAAACATAATTAGTAACAGGCAACAACAAAAACCATAAACAGTTAAACAGATAAATTCACAGTGCATTAGTTTATATTTTCCAGCGAGCGGGCATCTGACCTCTAGTGCTTCTAGTGGATCTACGCAACTCACTAACTGGTTCTGCACTACAGGGTGTAGGAGGTGTTATGGGTAAGCTGGGCAGCTGTCTGCGCACTCTTTGGCTCACTAGGGGCACGGCAGGCTCACTACTAGCAGAGGGTTGATCCTCCTGCGCTGCTGGTGTGGACTCTTCTGCCTCCTGGGCCGGCTGCTCTTCCAGCTCTACCTGGTCTTCTGTAGGCACTTGAGGGGCTGGCTGGAGAAAGGTGAGGACGGGCACCACGATAGTGTTGTTTACTTGTGTCCAGGACCGGGGAAAGTCTCCGAGTACGGTGCTGATCATTTCCTCCTTTTCCTCTACGGGTTGAGGGTCTTCCTGATCTTCATCCGTGCTTTGTAACCTCTCGGGGCACTTTTTCAGGTGGTCTCTGGAGACAGTGGCTGTGGTCTCTCCTCCATCCTTGCTGATGACGTACACCTTTGGATTATTGTGGCTTGAGGGCAGTACGGTGTACGGGTCCTTTTCCCACTGGTCGTCCAACTTATGGAGCCGCCTTTTTCTTTTCAAGACCTGCTCTCCAGGTACCAGGGTAACAGCGGGAGCATGTTGGTTATAAGTCCTCTCCTGCCTTTCTCTTGATTGACAGAGACTTCGCTCGATGCTCTCCTGTACTTTCCGGTACTGTTGCTGCCGTTCTGTATCCCAGTCTGCCTCTGGTGAGGTGTCCTCGGGTGTCAGGACTCCCATATCCAGGTCAACAGGCAGCTTACCAGGTCTTGCTCACATGAGGTAAGCTGGGGTACAGTTGGTGGAACCTACCGGGATGTGGTTATACAGGTCCACCAGATCGGGCAGTTTCTCAGGCCACAGACTGCGTTCTTCCAGGGGCAATGATTTTAGCAGATCTATCACCACCTGGTTCATCTTCTCGCAGAGTCCATTGGTTTGGGGGTGATAGGGCGTTGTTCTTATCTTTTTGCAGCCATACAGGTTGCAGAACTCCTGAAAGACCTCCGCTTCAAAGGCTGGTCCTTGGTCCGTCAGCACTTGGTCCGGGTACCCGTGGGGGCGGCAGAAGTGCAGCTGGAAGGCTCTTGCTGCTGTCTGAGCCGTTAAGTCTTTGACAGGGACCACCATCAGGAACCGGGAGTAGTGATCCACGATGGTTAGGGCGTAGACATACCCGCTTCTGCTTGGAGCCAGTTTAGCATGGTCCAGGGTGACCAGTTCCAGCGGCTGCCTGGTGATGATGGGCTGCAGGGGAGTCCTCTGGCTGGCACGGTCCCTTCTTCTTAGATTGCACAGGCCACAGTCTCTACACCACTTCTCAATGGCTCCTCTCATGCCTATCCAGTAGAACCGTTCACGCAGCAGGAACTCCAGCTTCTTCCATCCGAAGTGCCCTGCCCCATTGTGGTAGGACTCCAGCACCATAGCTGCGTCCCGTCTCGGTACCACCACCTGCCAGATCAGCTCATGTGTCCGGGAATTGACCATTCTGCGGCACAACTTCTCCTTGTAGAGAAACAGTCTGCTCTTTTCCGTCCACAGTTGCTTGGTCTCTTCCGGAGCGTCTGGGTCCAGGCGGGCGTCAGCCGGGTCAGCATTTCCTTCACCAGACGGACTGCGGGGTCACTGTCTTGCGTCTCCGCCCAGTTGTAGTGGGGTAAGGGGTTGAACGTAGCGGATCGCTGGCCCCTCACACGGTGGGAATACTGGGTAATCCCATGACGGTGAAACGCAGGGAGTTCGATCTCTTCCAGTTCTTCTGGATCTTCCCCTCCGTCCGGTAGGTTCGGCATCCTGGACAGGGCGTCCGCGTTGGTATTGGAGCGTCCTGCCCGGTACTTGATCGTGAACTCAAAATTGGACAGGCGGGCCATCCATCTCTGCTCCAGGGCACCCAGTCTTGCAGTGTCCAGGTGGGTCAACGGGTTGTTGTCCATGTACACGGTGAACCTGGAAGAGGCAAGGTAATGCTTAAAACGTTCGGTTACTGCCCACACCACTGCCAGGAACTCTAGCTTGAACGAGCTGTAATTCTCAGGGTTTCTTTTTGTGGGTCACAGTTTTCGGCTGGCGAAAGCAATTACCCGTTCTCTCCCCTGCTGGATCTGGGACAGTACGGCTCCTAGCCCGATGTTGCTTGCGTCCATGTGGAGGATAAAGGGCTGGCTGTAATCAGGGTACGCCAGGATTTCATCCCCCGTGAGGGCCATCTTCAGCTGGCGGAAGGACTCCTCTTCTAGCTTTTCCCACTTGAAGGGCGGCTTCTGGTTTTTGGCCTTCCTGGACTGGCCTATCAGGAGGTCCTGCATAGGAGCTGCCTTCTTGGTAAAATCGGGAATGAATCTTCGGTAGTAGCCTACCAACCCGAGGAACTGCCGCACTTCCTTTATGCTGGATGGTCTTGGCCAGTCCTTAATCACGGTGATCTTGTCAGGGTCGGGAGCCACTCCGTCAGCACTCACCACGTGTCCCAGGTACTGTACCTTTGGCTTCAGTAGATGACACTTCGAGGGTTTTACCTTTAGGCCATAGCTTGTGTAACGGGTCTGGGAGGCGGAACCTCTGAGCTACTATACAAGGGGGCGGTCCTTGTAAGGGAGCAGGTGGCGACCAGGGTAGACGGGCAGGCAGTCACAGCAGGTGACTGGGACAGTCTCTGAATGAACGGACAGGAGGTCACGGCAAGTGACCGGGGCAGTCTCTGGATGAACGGGCAGGAGGTCACGGCAAGTGACCGGGGCAGTCTCGGGATGAACGGGCAGGAGGTCACGGCAAGTGACCGGGGCAGTCTCTGGGTAAAGGATTGGTACGACCTGTGGCGGCAGATGATAGACGTGAGCTCCCAGGTGAGCAGGCGAGAGTCTCTGGATAATCGGGTGGTCACAGCATGTGACGGCGGAGCCTCCAGGAAGACCAACAGACAGGTAGCAGATGAGCGCTCCCAGGTGAGCGGGCAGGAGTCTCTGGACAGGCGGGTGGTCACAGCACGTGACGGCAGAGCCTCCTGGTAGGCTAGCAGACAGGCAGCAGATGAGCGCTCCCAGGTGAGCGGGCAAGCTGGTCCTTAGACAGACTGACAGGAGTTGGAAGGCAGACCGTCGGACCTCAGGCAAGCAGGCAGGTAGAAGATGTGCGCTCCCAGGTGAGCGGGCAGGCTGGTCCTTAGACAGACTGACAGAAGTTGGAAGGCAGACCGTCGGACCTCAGGCTAGCAGGCAGGTAGCAGGATATCAGGCAGGAATTAGACAGCAGACTGGCAGGTATCTGGCAGGTAACTGGCAACGGGACCTGAGGGCTGAAGCAGAGTAGTGAACAGTGCTACAACATTGCTCGGGCACCTCCATTTTGGAGGAGGTGCCTTTTATATGGGAGGTCCTCCGGCAATTGGCCGGGGACTCCTTAGGACGGCGCGCGCGGTCCCTTTAAGAGAGGGGGAGCGCGCGCGCCCTAAGCACACTGCCGGGGAAGGAGCGCGTGCCGGAAGCAGCGGGGAGAGAAGCGCTGGAGGACGCCGCGCCAGGAGCGGGGAGGTGAGAGGGACGGCGTCTCTGCCTAGAACGGGGCAGAGACGCCGATGCTACAGTACCCCCCCCTTTAGGCCCCCTCTTTTTTTGGTCAGAAAGAAATTTCTCAAGGAGAAGCGGGGCGTTGATGTTCTCCCTGGGTTCCCAAGTTCTCTCCTCAGGACCAAACCCCTTCCAATCTACCAGAAAAAAGGTTTTTCCTCTTACCCTCTTGGAGGCCAGAATACTCTCTACCTCAAAGATGTCATCAGCGGAAACCGGAGCAGGAGGGGCACCTGGATTTTTGGAAAAAAAGTTAAAGACAACGGGTTTGAGGAGAGATACGTGGAAGGAGTTGGGGATCCGTAGTGTGGCCGGGAGTTTTAATTTGTAGGCCACAGGGTTAATTTGCCTGAGGACTTCGAAGGGGCCGATGAATCGAGGACCCAACTTGTAGGAGGGTACTTTGAGCCGCACATGTTTGGATGAGAGCCAAACCTTGTCTCCCGGACGGAATTGGGGCGGATCCAGACGTCTCTTATCAGCATATCTCTTCATCCGCTCAGAGGAGAGAAGAGCGGACCTGGTGCTCTCCCAAATAGTAGAAAATTCGCTGACAAGAGACTCCGCAGCAGGGTTGTCCACAGAAACGGAGACAGGAAGTGGAATCCGGGGATGTTGGCCACCGACTATAAAGAACGGGGATTTGGAAGAGGACTCGCTCTCATGGTTGTTATAAGAGAACTCGGCCCATGGTAGGAGATCCACCCAGTCCGAGTGGTGAGCATCAACGAAGTGCCAGAGGTAGCTGGACAAGATCTGATTGATCCGCTCCACTTGACCATTGGACTGAGGGTGGTAAGCGGAGGAGAAATCCAGGGAAATGTCCAGCAGCTTACATGTGGCTCTCCAGAAGCGAGAGGTGAACTGAACCCCACGATCCGACACGATGTGGAGGGGCAGACCATGGAGACGGAAGATGTGGCGGATAAAGTCTTTAGCCAGCTCGGGTGCAGACGGAAGACCAGGCAGGGGAATGAAGTGGGCCATCTTAGAAAAACGGTCAGCGACAACCCAAATGACAGTACAACCGGCAGAAACTGGAAGGTCAGTGATAAAGTCCATAGCGATGTGTTGCCAAGGAGCAGCAGGTACGGGAAGGGGCAGGAGATGGCCGGCAGGTAGATGTCGGGGAACTTTGTTACGGGCACAGGATGAACAGGCCGCGACGAAGTCTACCACGTCCTTACGCAGGGTAGGCCACCAGTAATGCCGGGTAATAAGTTGGAAGGTCTTCTTTTGGCCAGCATGGCCAGCTAGTTTAGAAGAATGTCCCCAGCGAAGAACCCTCTCCCGATCTGGCACAGCTACGAACGTCTTACCGGGTGGAAGACGAGTCAGATCCAAGGGGGTCACATTCATCACCTTGGAGGAGTCGATGATGTGCGTAGGTTCCTCCTCTTGATCGGAGGACAGGAAGGACCGGGACAAGGCATCAGCTTTGACGTTCTTGTCCGCCGGACGGAAATGAAGAATGAAGTCGAAGCGGGCAAAAAACAACGACCACCGGGCCTGGCGAGGATTGAGTCTCTGGGCATTTTGGAGATATGCCAGGTTTTTGTGATCCGTGTAGATAATTACCGGGTAGAGAGCCCCTTCAAGCAGATAGCGCCACTCTCCCAGTGCCAATTTGATGGCTAGCAATTCCCGGTCTCCAATGGAGTAGTTGCGCTCCGACGAGGAGAAGATTTTGGAGAAGAAGCCGCACGTTACCATTCTCCCGGTAGAAGACTTCTGGGTGAGCACCGCTCCGGCTCCGGAGGAGGAGGCATCAACCTCCAAGTAGAATTGTTTATTACAGTCCGGACGGTGCAGGACGGGAGCAGAGGCGAAGGCTTTCTTTAGGGAAAGGAAGGCCTCCTCGGCTTCAGGCGACCATGTCCTGGGGTTAGCCCCCTTACGGGTAAGTGCAGATATGGGAGCAGTCCGAGACGAGAAGTGTGGGATGAAAAGACGATAATAATTAGCGAAGCCCAGGAATCGCTGTATCGCCTTCAAACCTTCAGGACGAGGCCATTTTAGAACGGAAGAGAGCTTCTCGGGATCCATTTGCAGACCTGTTTGGGAGATGACATAGCCCAAGAACGGAAGGGAGGTCTGATCGAAGAGGCACTTCTCGTATTTGGCGTAAAGGTGGTTCTGCCTAAGCAGGACCTGACGAACATCCCTCCGGTGTGTGGGGAGATCCGGAGAGAAGACCAAGATATCGTCCAGGTATACCACTACGCAGGAGTACAGGAGGTCACGGAAGATGTCGTTGACTAGTTCCTGAAAGACCGCGGGAGCATTACAGAGACCGAAGGGCATCACAAGGTACTCGTAGTGACCGTCCCGGGTATTGAATGCCGTCTTCCACTCGTCTCCTTGACGGATACGGACCAGATTATACGCTCCTCGTAGATCCAGCTTGGAGAAGATCCTGGCGCCCTTGAGACGGTCAAACAATTCGGAGATGAGTGGCAGGGGATATTTGTTTTTTACCGTGATGAGATTGAGTCCTCTGTAGTCAATACAGGGACGTAGCGAGCCGTCTTTCTTTTTGACAAAGAAGAATCCGGCTCCAGCCGGGGAGGTAGATTTTCGGATAAATCCCCTAGCCAGATTCTCTTCAATGTACTCAGACATGGCTCGGGTCTCGGCTGCAGACAACGGGTAGATACGCCCACGGGGAGGAGTGGTGCCAGGTACCAGGTCGATCGGGCAATCGTATGGCCTATGGGGTGGCAACGTCTCAGCTTCCTTCTTACCGAAGACGTCCGCATAGGGCCAGCAGGGAGCCGGGAGACCAGGTAAGTTAGCTGGAGTAGGCTGAGGGCGAAGTGGACGGACCGGGACCAGGCAGGTCCTATGACAGTCAGGACCCCATCGGAGTACTTCACCGGACCGCCAGTTCAATACGGGTTCATGTGTCTGGAGCCAAGGTAGACCTAGCAACAGGGAGTGAGAAAGTCCGGACAGCACATGGAATGAGATCTCCTCAGAGTGCAGCATTCCCACCTGCAGGGTTATGGGTTCGATGACGAGCAGGATGGTCTCCGAGAGAAGTCTTCCATCCACGGAGGTGACTGACAATGGTTCAGCCAGGGACTTGGTGGAAATATGGTATCTCTCTACCAGAGACTGGGAGATGAGGTTTCCAGCAGCTCCAGAATCCAGATGGGCGAGTTCAAAGAGACGGTTTTCTCCCCAAGCAATAGAGACCGGTAAGGTCAGAGACGGAGAGGGCTTACTTTTGTCTAGGACGACCTCTCCGAGTGGTCCTAGACACTGGCGTTTCCCGGCTTTTCCGGGCAGGAACGGATGAAGTGCTTCATACTGCCACAATAGAAACAGCTTCCCTCGGCTCGGCGAGATTCTTGGCGAGAACCGACCATCTTGGTCTGGTCGACCTGCATAGGCTCAGGAGAGTGTAGCTGAGGAGAGACGGAGGGAGTGACGGGTTTCTGAAAAGTAGGAGCTAGACGTGGAAACCACCTCTCACGGGTGACCTCTTTGGCACGCTCCTGGAACCGCAGGTCAATCCGGGTGGCAAGAGTTATTAGGTCATCGAGAGTGGTAGGAATGTCCCGACCGGCAAGTTCATCTTTAATACGGCCGGACAGACCCTCCCAGAAGACGGAAACCAGAGCGTCATTATCCCAGGCCAGCTCCGAGGCAAGGGTACGGAACCGTATGGCATATTGGCCCACGGTGAGACTTCCCTGACAGAGGCGTAGCAGAGATGATGCGGATGAGGTCTTCCGTCCGGGTTCGTCGAAGACTTTCCGGAAAGCCGTGAGAAAGGCAGGCAAGTCTGACACCAGGGGGTCTCCTCTCTCCCATAGAGGATTTAGCCAGGCCAGGGCCTCTCCGGTGAGATGGGACATGATGAAGGCAATTTTGGCCCGGTCGGAGTTAAACTGGTGAGACAGGAGTTCAAAGTGCAGGGTGCACTGATTTATGAAGCCCCGAGCCTGGGCGGAGTCGCCTCCGAAACGAGGAGGTGCAGAAAGCCGGGGTCCGGGGTAGGATACCATGTTATTAGTGGGCAGTGGAGCTGCCGGATTGCGAGTCATGGCACTGGCGGTGGTTGCAGGCAGAGCAGTCAGAGTGTCCAGGCGAGAATTGACATTCCGCAGGTGACCCAGGATGGACTCCTGTTGGGACCTCTGACGGGACAGTTCATGACACAGGTCCGAGAGCGAGGGAGCTTGGGTGCCACCGGGTTCCATGGCCCGAGCAAACTGTAACGGGTCTGGGAGGCGGAACCTCTGAGCTACTATACAAGGGGGCGGTCCTTGTAAGGGAGCGGGTGGCGACCAGGGTAGACGGGCAGGCAGTCACAGCAGGTGACTGGGACAGTCTCTGAATGAACGGACAGGAGGTCACGGCAAGTGACCGGGGCAGTCTCTGGATGAACGGGCAGGAGGTCACGGCAAGTGACCGGGGCAGTCTCTGGATGAACGGGCAGGAGGTCACGGCAAGTGACCGGGGCAGTCTCTGGGTAAAGGATTGGTACGACCTGTGGCGGCAGATGATAGACGTGAGCTCCCAGGTGAGCAGGCGAGAGTCTCTGGATAATCGGGTGGTCACAGCATGTGACGGCGGAGCCTCCAGGAAGACCAACAGACAGGTAGCAGATGAGCGCTCCCAGGTGAGCGGGCAGGAGTCTCTGGACAGGCGGGTGGTCACAGCACGTGACGGCAGAGCCTCCTGGTAGGCTAGCAGACAGGCAGCAGATGAGCGCTCCCAGGTGAGCGGGCAAGCTGGTCCTTAGACAGACTGACAGGAGTTGGAAGGCAGACCGTCGGACCTCAGGCAAGCAGGCAGGTAGAAGATGTGCGCTCCCAGGTGAGCGGGCAGGCTGGTCCTTAGACAGACTGACAGAAGTTGGAAGGCAGACCGTCGGACCTCAGGCTAGCAGGCAGGTAGCAGGATATCAGGCAGGAATTAGACAGCAGACTGGCAGGTATCTGGCAGGTAACTGGCAACGGGACCTGAGGGCTGAAGCAGAGTAGTGAACAGTGCTACAACATTGCTCGGGCACCTCCATTTTGGAGGAGGTGCCTTTTATATGGGAGGTCCTCCGGCAATTGGCCGGGGACTCCTTAGGACGGCGCGCGCGGTCCCTTTAAGAGAGGGGGAGCGCGCGCGCGCCCTAAGCACACTGCCGGGGAAGGAGCGCGTGCCGGAAGCAGCGGGGAGAGAAGCGCTGGAGGACGCCGCGCCAGGAGCGGGGAGGTGAGAGGGATGGCGTCTCTGCCTAGAACGGGGCAGAGACGCCGATGCTACAGCTTGCCAGGGCTTCAAACACTTCTGCCAGGTGTTCCAGATGGTCCTCATAGGTCTTAGAATAGATGATGACATCGTCCAGGTATAATAGGACCGTCTCGAAGTTCCGGTGTCCCAGACAGCATTCCATCAACCGTTGGAAGGTTCCTGGTGCGTTGCAGAGCCCGAACGGCATACAGTTAAATTTGCTGAGTCCCATCGGGGTGGTGAATGCGGTCTTCTCCCGGTCCGCCTCTGCTACAGGAACCTGCCAGTACCCGCTAGTGAGATCCAAAGTAGAGAAGAAGTTAGCAGATTTTAATGCAGCTAAGGACTCTTCTATCCTTGGTAACGGGTACGCATCTTTGTGTGTGATACGGTTGACCTTCCTGTAGTCTACACACATTCTCATGGTGTTGTCTTTCTTTTTCACTAAGACTAGTGGAGCTGCCCAGGGGCTACAGCTGTCCCTAATTACCCCAGCCTCCTTCACGTCTTTTAGCATCCCCTTGGCGTGTTGATAGTGTGCAGGGGGTACGGGTCGGTATCTCTCCTTTATGGGAGGATGGTCTCCTGTGGGGATGTGATGTTCTACCCCCTTTACTCGCCCGTAGTCCAGCGGGTGTTTACTAAACACTCTCTCATACTCTTGAACCACCCGATAGATTCCCTGTTTTTGGTGTGAGGGAGTGGAGTCAGTAACCAAATGCAAATGCTGTTATGTTCTGCTACCAGAGCTAAGGAAAGAGAGGAGATCTGTCCCTACGATAGAACTCAGCTTTATCCCTACGATGTAACAGGGGACCTGATCCTGCGATCAGACCTGCTAAAGTCCTAAGCTAGTCTGTACGGAGACCTATAGATGTGGGGAAGGAATCCCTACAAGTACTAAGGACTGGGAGGAAAATGGGACACCTCCTAACAGAAATAGTAGCAGAAAGACAAACAAACAAAATATATAGAACACTGAGGTCCGTAGACCAAGCAAACTAACAGAGTTAGATACAGAGCACAGGCTAGCTAGAAAGTAGTTATACAATGAAGTCCAGCAAAGCCAGAAGGGCGGAGCAGGATTAAATAGGCCAACAAGGTCATGTGACCAGCAAAGGAAAAAAACTAAGAGCAAGGTTCTAACAGTACCCCCCCTTCTAAGAGGATCCTCCGGATCCCCTAGGACCAGGCTTATCAGGAAATCTCCTGTGAAACGCTCTGATAAGTCTGGACGCGGAAACATCATCTGACCTCACCCAAGAGTTATCCTCGGGTCCGAAACCTTTCCAGGCCACAAGATACTGCAAACTACCTCTATACCGTCTAGAGTTAAGGATGCGAGAAATTTCATATTCCCCGTCCTCCACCACTGGAGGAACAGAGGCAGAGGCGTCACCATCCGACACAACAGCTTTTTTTAACAGAGAGACATGAAATACCGGATTAATTCTCCAGGAGGTAGGAACCTCCAACCTAACAGCAGATTGGTTGACAACCTGAAGCACCTTAAAAGGCCCTACAAACTTGGGACCCAATTTCTTAGAAGGAATCCTCAACCGCAGATTCCTAGAGGACAACCAAACCATGTCACCAACAGCGAACAAAACCTCCTGTCGTTTCCTATCAAAGTAGTCTTTAGATTTTCTGTTGGCCTCCTGAAGATTACCACGCACATCCGTCCAAACTCTCTCCAAATCACCGGAAAAATTCTCCTCCTCAGGCACGGCAGATCCCAAATTGGAGAACGACCCAAACGACGGATGTCTCCCAGAACAACAAAAAAAAGGCGAACAACCAGCAGAAGAAGATGTATGATTGTTCAGAGCAAATTCAGCAAGTCGCAGAAACTCAGACCACCCCTCTTGATTGTCTGCCACAAAACAACGCAAGAACTGCTCAACATCCTGGTTTTTCCTTTCTGTCTGGCCATTAGATTCAGGATGATATCCGGACGAGAACGACAAATGAACTCCCAACCTGTCACAAAAGGCACGCCAAAAACGAGCCACGAACTGAGGACCCCTATCAGAAACAATGTCAGTAGGAACGCCATGAAGTCTGACAATTTCCTTGACAAAGGCCTTAGCGAGAGTTTTAGCGCAGGGCAGTTTGACGAAGGGAACCAAGTGACACATCTTGCTAAAACGGTCCACGACCACCCAGATGACAGTAAAACCCTCAGAGGGGGGAAGGTCAGTTATAAAGTCCATAGCCAAATGTGTCCAAGGAGCACTGGGAACCTCCAAAGGACAAAGCAACCCCGCAGCAGGAGTATGTGAGGACTTAGATCTAGCACATATAGTACATTGACGCACCCACTTAATGACTTCCTTCTGCCATCCAGGCCACCAAAAACTGCGACCCACCAGTCTCTTGGTCTCAGAGATTCCGGGATGACCTGCCAACCGAGATTCGTGACACTCAACAAACAAATCTCTCCTAAAGGTCCCAGGCACAAACAACCTCCCATGAGGAGTGTTAGATGGGGCATTCTCCTGTGCTTTAAGAATCTCATCTTCCAAAACGGAGTCCAAAGCAGCTATCACAACACCTTCTTGTAAAATGTTCTCCTCTTTCTCAGCACCGACTATGGGAGAAAAACTGCGAGACAAGGCATCCGCCTTAACATTCTTAGTACCAGGGATGTAAGTAACGGAGAAATTAAACCGCGAGAAAAACAGTGCCCACCTAGCCTGACGGGCATTCAGGCGCTTGGCAGCATCAAGATAAATCAGATTTTTATGATCCGTAAGAACCTGAACGGGAAATTCCGCACCTTCCAAGAAGTGGCGCCAGTGTTCAAATGCGAGTTTAATAGCCAATAATTCCCGATTACCAATATCGTAATTCAGTTCAGTCTCCGAAAATTTTTTTGAAAAAAAGGCACAGGGATGTAATCCATCCCCGTTATCCTGAGACAATACTGCGCCAACCCCCACAGAGGAAGCATCAACCTCAACCAAAAACGGCTTAGTCACATCAGGCTGCATAAGGATGGGAGCAGAGGTGAACCTCTCCTTGAGATACACAAAAGCTTCAATGGCCTCAGAAGACCACTGAACCGCATCAGCACCTTTCCTGGTGAGATCGGTCAGAGGTTTGACAATACTAGAAAAAATTTTTATGAATTTTCTGTAATAATTGGCGAAACCTAAAAACCTCTGTATCGATTTCAAACCAATAGGCCTAGGCCATTCCTGTACAGCTTGAACTTTAACCGGGTCCATCTCAAAACCTTCGCTGGAGATAATGTAACCCAAAAAACTAATTCTCTGTACAGCGAACTCACATTTCTCCAGCTTAGCAAAAAGCGAATTGTCCATTAACAACTGTAATACCTCACGTACGCTCCGCCAATGAGACTCCAGATCCGGCGAATAAATCAAAATGTCATCCAAATACACAACCACATTTTTGCCGATCAAAGGTCTAAGGATGTCATTAATAAGATTCTGAAAAAATGCAGGAGCATTAGTAAGACCAAAAGGCATAACCAGATTCTCAAAATGACCCACAGGAGTGTTAAAAGCAGTCTTCCATTCGTCACCCTCCTTCATGCGCAACAGATTGTATGCCCCCTTAAGGTCAATTTTAGAGAACCACTTGGCCCCCATTAACTGGTTAAACAGATCAGGAATCAATGGCAGTGGGTAAGGATTGCGTACAGTAATTTTGTTAATCTCACGAAAATCCAGACAAGGACGTAAACCGCTGTCCTTTTTTTTTACAAAAAAAAATCCAACCGCCACAGGAGACTTAGAGGGCCTAATGTGACCGGCGGCCAAACTTGTCTGTATGTATTCCTCCAAAGCTTTCCTCTCAGGAATAGTAAGGTTAAATAAATGACTTTTAGGAAGAGTTGCTCCAGGGACAAATTCAATAGAACAATCATAGTCTCTATGGGGAGGCAAAACCTGCGATTCCTTCTCAGAAAAAACTCTCCAAAAATCCTGAATAGGAACAAGCAATTCTCCCCTATCCAAAGCTGCAATACGCCCGTTACAACACTTGTCATAACATTTATGGCTCCAGGATTTAATTTCACTGGTAGACCAATCCAGTACAGGATTGTGAAATTTTAACCAGGGCAATCCCAATATTACTGGAGAAGGCAAGTTATTCAAAACTACCAAATCCAATTTCTCATGGTGAACACCATTAATAGTGAGAGGAAATTCACAGACCTTGAGAGTAATATTCTTCAAAGGGGAACCATCCACAGAAACCACAGCAATGGGGGATGATAAAGGTTCGGGTTTTAAATTGAGTCTTTCCAAGAATCCCCCATCAATTACATTCAGAGTAGACCCACAATCAACAAACACCCGAAATTCCATTAATTTTTCCTGAGCAATCGTGGAAGCAGCTAAAAATACACCCTTGGAATTTAAACAGGCAATACGGGCATGACTGACCATTTTTTTTTCTTTCTTCATACGAAGCTCACAGCCTTTAATCAAATGACCAGATTTTCCGCAATAGAAACACAAGCCTTCAGAAAATCTGCGATCTTTTTCTTGAGAGCGAGGTGCCACCGATCCAATCTCCATCGGTTCACCACTGTTAGTACACACATTCTCATAACCAGAAACTGACATAGCAGAGGATTTGCTCTCATTAACCCTAGCACGCAGTCTCCTATCCACCCGTATAGCTAATTGCATAGCCTGTTGCAAATCTTCAGGTGTAGGATAAGCAATTAGCAGGTCTTTAACCCTTTCATTGAGCCCAGCAAGAAATAGACTTTTCAGAGCAGAATCGTTCCACCCTGTCTGAGTAGACCAACGACGGAAATGAGTACAATATTTTTCCACATTACCTGATCCCTGTTTCAAACGTCTCAACTCAGTCTCAGCTGATGCGACACGGTCAGGATCATCATATAATAGCCCCAAAGCAGAAAAAAAACTATCCACTGATCTGAAGCATGTATCACTAGGTTGCAAAGAAAAGGCCCACTCCTGAGGCTCTTTGCGCAAAAGTGACATTATGAACCCTATGCGCTGGGATTCATCCCCAGAGGACTTGGGTCTCAAACGAAAATACAATAAGCAAGCATTTTTAAATGAAAAAAATTCTCGGTGTTCACCAAAAAATAAATCCGGCAAACATACCTTAGGCTCCAAGAAATGTGCTCCAGGACAGTTACTCACGTGCTGACGGAGCTCGGCCACCTCCAGAGAGAGTCCCTGCAGGCGATGAGCCAAATCCTGAGCCGACACCATGATGGAACAGAAAAATCTTTCCTTAGAGAATTTGCAGGCTGGACTTACTGTTATGTTCTGCTACCAGAGCTAAGGCAAGAGAGGAGATCTGTCCCTACGATAGAACTCAGCTTTATCCCTACGATGTAACAGGGGACCTGATCCTGCGATCAGACCTGCTAAAGTCCTAAGCTAGTCTGTACGGAGACCTATAGATGTGGGGAAGGAATCCCTACAAGTACTAAGGACTGGGAGGAAAATGGGACACCTCCTAACAGAAATAGTAGCAGAAAGACAAACAAACAAAATATATAGAACACTGAGGTCCGTAGACCAAGCAAACTAACAGAGTTAGATACAGAGCACAGGCTAGCTAGAAAGTAGTTATACAATGAAGTCCAGCAAAGCCAGAAGGGCGGAGCAGGATTAAATAGGCCAACAAGGTCATGTGACCAGCAAAGGAAAAAACCTAAGAGCAAGGTTCTAACAGTTGCTGACACCAGTCCTCCAGTGGTTTCTTACAGCCGTTACCTTCCTCTGGTTGAGATGGAGGCAAGGGTTCCACGGCCTGTACCGAGATCTGGTTGATGGTGAACAATTTGGCTAGCGTGGCATACCGGGGCAGGTATACTTCTCTCTCCCCGATATTTATGATGCGGACTGGTACCCTCCCGTGGCGTACATCGACCACCCCCCGTGCTGTCAAAATGGTGGGCCTACTGTCTGAGTAGACGGGTTCTACCATTGCTTGGTAGTCTCTACCTCTTAGACCAACCTGTTGCAAAATAAGAATCACCTCTGCAAGACAGTTTTCGATTACATTAGTACCTAGGGTTATTTTTGGGTGACTCGCGTGACGGTCAATATCCACAATGATCAGTCCTTGTGCAGGCAGTTCAACTTTACCGACCTTGATGGTCACCTCCTTAAATCCTATCTTTGGCACGGGCTGACCATTGCTGGCGATAATGCTCAGGTCGTCGTCTGGGTAGCGGGTTATGTCCGAGTCATTCCAGTACCGCTTGAAGAGCACGTACGGGATGGTGGTGACCTGTGACCCAGTGTCTAGTAGGGCACTCATAGGAATGCCATCCAGTACCACAGGCAAGACCAGACGTCCCCCTACGTATTTATCATGCCAGTTCGATGGGCCTGATGATCTTATGCCTGGGGGTTGGCCCTCTACCCCAGGTTGTGCCCGTTTAAATGACAGTACCTTGCCATATGTCCGGGTTGATTGCAGCGGCGGCAGATGGGTCGTCCGTCCTCGTTGTATCTGTCCCTGGGTCTTCCTCTGGCCGGTGGGGTCCTCCTCAGTCGGCGCCACGGGACGTCCTCTGGTCCGGATGCCAGCTGGATCTTTCCTGGAGAAGAGACCTGTAAAGACTGCACAGTTCTGGTTAGCGCGGCAACACTCTTAGTCAGCTCTTGGACCTGATGGTGCAGGTCTGTAGCCAGGTTATTGTTCAAAGCCTGCGCATCAGCTCCCACAGGCCCTGCAGACAAGGGTCACAGCGCCACCTGGTGCCGGTTCTCGGAGCACCCGGATGGCTCTGTCCTTGAACTGTGCAAAGTCCAGGTCAGGGTCCTGTAAGGCCATTGCCCGCAACTGGGTTCGGTGGGCATTGCACAGTAGACCCTCAATAAATTGTTCGGCCAACAGCTTGTCTTCATTCCCCACGCTGTCAGGGTCTGCCTGCTTAATGGCTCTCAGGGCCTCTTGAAGGTTTAGAGCATAGTCTCTTATACTTTCATGTGTCCGCTGTTTGCACCCGTAAAATCTGAGCTTTATTTCGGCTGAGGTGCGGGTATCAAATGTGTCTTTCAGCCGGGCTAGTATTTCTCTGACAGTCCTCTTCTTCCCAGGTGACCAGGACTTTACCTCCCTTTGGGCTACCCCGATTAACTGGGCCACCAGGATGCTCACTTTTTGCTCTTCTGTGAGGGGGTATACCTGGAAGAGGCTATCCAGTCTTTCCCTAAAGTCACTTAGAGTATGTGACTCCCCTGAGTACTGGGGTAGTCAGGTTGCCCCCGGGATATAGGGCATGGTGAATGGCATGACCGCTGCAGCGGTTGCGCTGGCGGTGGCTGTGGCAGTGGAGCTCCCCTCGGTATCCGACATCCTCCTCCCCCCTAGTGGACTGTGGCCTACCTTGCGATGCTCTTCTTCCATAGGCCGCGGCTCCGCAGTCAATCGTCAGGGTAGAGGACCTGGCGTCGCGCTCCGATGACGTCAGCGTCGCTCTTCCTCCCTTCCAGAAACTTGCGCAGCGTCAGTGCGTGGGGCGGAGCTTCGGATCTCGCGCGCTTTCGGCGTCCACGCCCCTCTTCTTCCCGCGCGACGTCCTGAAGATGGCGTCCGATGGCGGGAAGCAGCTGCGGATGGCGGGAAGACGGCGGGAAACGACCCAAGATGGCGTCCGATGGCGGGAAACGACTCCAGACGGCGGGAAACTTCACCACAGGTAAGTACAAAAGTCTTTTTTCAGGCACGCAGTACCCGGTGGTTGCGGGCACGAAATCCTGCCGACTACGCCAAAGTTGACGCGCCCCCTGGGCCAGTGTTGTGCAGGGGATACCCGGAGCCGGACCGCTGGGGGTTGTAGTCTCAGTGTGGCGGTGACCCAGTCCATGCCCAGGGTGGTCAAACCAGTGGCAGTCTTAGGTAATAACAATGTCCGACTACGCCACCCGTGGATTGCGGTCAGTGGGGACCGCCGCTGCGCTGCAGACCGCTGAGGCTGATGTTGTTTGCGAAGCCGAGTATGGGATAACTCCCCACGGGAGAAGTATTGCCTCAGGGCAGCTAATGTGAGAGATGATGGGAGTGATGGTGTGAGCGTCCCAGTACTGATGGTGCTGGTGCGGCGATGAAACACAGAGACGTGTGGTGCAGTTCAGGGTCTTTACTGATGGTATAAAGCAGACCCTCCCGGGAGTACTGGTTAGCAGTAGGGGCCTGGTCAGTCTGTGAGCAAGCAGGATCTCCCCCTGGCCAGGTGGAGTTGTAGGCCTCCCCGTCTATCTGCACTCTTTCCTGGCTACCTTGCTCTATGCAGGTACAAGTAGCCCACGTCCCTGAGTATACCGTGTGGTGCTCACCCGTATGGCCGGTGACTTGGGGCCTTCTGTTAGCCTCCGCTTCACAATGGCGTTGCTGGTCCCTTGCTTGTGACCGTGCCTCCGGGCTTCTATGGCCAGAGGACATGGAATCCCCTGCCGGTTGGATTCTGCTGCTGGACCTGGATGTCCCCACAGCCTCGGACTCCGTGTCCGGTATTAGTGTCTTCAACCAGGGCGAACTCTGCTCAGCTCCAGCCCCTGGTATTCAGCTACTGTTCCTACAGAGCTCCTGATTCTTACTTTCCCTCTCCAGGCTCTGACTCCCCTAATCCCGCCCCAGACCCAGTTTATAAGGGAAGATTCCTCCCCTCCCAGGTCTGGGCGGGCAGTGTTGCATGCTCAGGGCTCCTGACCAGAGAAACCTCCCACTTGCTCTCAGACATAATATTTCTATTACTGTGGCAACCAGACCCCTGTGGTGCCACATATATACTGTATGAAGCAATATATGGGGCCCATTATATACTGTATGGAGCAATATAAGGAACCTATTATATACTATATGGGGCCTTTATACTGCATAGAGCAATATATGGGGCCTATTATATACTATATGGGGCCATTATAGTGTATGGAGCAATAAATGGGGCCCAGTATATACTGTATGGAGCAATAATGGGGCCCATTATATACTATATATGTTTTTGTTAGCCAAGTTGGGACCATCCGGTCACCTGGAACCCATGGATAAACCCGGAGAAATAAAGGTTGGAATCACCTGTTCACTTGGTTCAATAAAGTATTGCTACACTGTTTAACCCTAACCCTGTGTTTTCCTAGTAGTATTATGCCCATGGAAGACCCCGTGTCTTCACAATAGTCCCAACAGCTTTCTATAAACAGTATGATGAACCCAACATTGTATGATGGCCCCTTCAGCAGTCCTCACATAGTATAAAGCCACCCATACTATATTATCCCCCAACAGCTTATTGTACACAATATAATGCCCCCAACATTGGCCCGCACAGTAGCCCCCACGTTGCATGATATCCTTCAGTAGTCCCCACAGTATATGATGGCCCGTACAGCTTCCTATAAACAGTATGATGAACCCAACATTGTATGATGGCCCCCACAGTAGCACACACATTGTATGATACCCCCTCAGTAGTCCCCAACTGTATAATAGAACCCACAGCCTTTTATAAACAGTATGATGCACCCAACATTGTATGATGGCCCCCACAGTAGCACACACATTGTATGATACCCCCTCAGTAGTCCCCAACTGTATAATAGAACCCACAGCCTTTTATAAACAGTATGATGCACCCAACATTCTATGATGACCCCCACATTAGTCCCTAAATTATATTATACACCCCCCAGTTATTATGGCCTTGTATGATGGCATTGTATGATGGCCCCCACATTAGTTCCCACACTGTATGATACCACCACATGAGTCCTCACACAATATAAAGCTCTCATACCATATGTTCCCCCCACAGCTTACTGTCCACAGTATAATGCCCCCCATATTGTATGATACTCCACACTAGTCCCCACACTGTATGATGCCACCACAGTCAGTCCAATTATAAGTATTAATAAAAAAACCATAAACATAATATACTTACCTAACACTGAATCCTAGTGAGTCCGCCGGCAGACAGTAGCTAGTCACAGGTAGACCAACTTGGTGATCTCATCATGCAGAGGCACGCACGGGACATCAGAGTCACAGAGTGATGACTTCATCATGTCGCTCTATCCCCCTTATCCCTGCTATGGGGGTCTTTAGTGTGTCACCCTGGCATTCTGTATCAAGTCTTTCTGTATCAGCTTTACGCCCTCACCGATATTGTTAAGCTTTGGGTGGGCTCCTCGGAGTGAGGGGCTTGAGGCGACTTGCCCTTCTACTTCTCCAGAAGTAATGCTTCTGGGGGAGCAGTAAGATAAGTATATTTTTTAAATTTTTATTTTTAACCTTTTGATGATTCTTTACAGTGTAGTAAAATAGAGGCCGGCTGTATCTGCACAGAAGTGAATTACAAAATAATACACATTTTAGTGAGTGAGGATTCTTTTACAGTTTGAGAAGATTAAATTCTCTCATCTCTTTTTTTAGAACGGAAATATTTTACTCTATGCTGAAATCTTTGTGAGATATTCAACCCATCCACAATTACATTAGGTCATCATGATATTAATAAAAATACCAAAAAGCAGTTCTGTATATGAGAAGAATCTAACCAGAATCAACATAGATGTTCAATATATTTATTTGTGCATATAAGTTGTTAATTATATGCAAAGATGAAAAAAGAAAGTCTGTAGATACAGTCACTTTCTATAGAAAGGAGCAGATGATGATTCCGCTCTTCAGGCCTTTGGTTGCACTTGAGCTGCTTTTGGACATCCAGGTCTGGATCACACATGACGGAGAGGAGAAGAGCAGGAATGTGTGACGTGTGATCTGTGAAGTTGGAGTTTTCCTGGATTCCTAGAGCACCGCGATCAACCATATGGCCTTCTGTCTGACCATGGCTAGGTAGTAGAAGGAGCAGCCGCTACCTTCTGTCTGTCCATGGCCTGGTAGTAGAAGGAGCAGCCGCATCCTTCTGTCGCTACATGGCCAAGTGTGAGAGGGAGCAGCCGCTTCCACCTCTCTTTACTTGGCCAATTTTAAGAAGGAGCAGCCGCTGCCTTCTTTTTTTCCACATCTGGTGGAGAAGGAGCAGCCGCTGCCTTCTCTCTGTCCATATCCGGTGGAGAAGGAGCAGCCACTGCCTTCGTTTTTTCCATATCTGGTGGAGAAGGAGCAGCCGCTGCCTTCTCTCTGTCCATATCCGGTGGAGAAGGAGCAGCCACTGCCTTCTCTTTGTCCATATTCGGTAGTCGTCTTCTTACCACCACATTGTAGATGAGTCGTCCAGATGGTAACATAGCAAGTATGGCTGAAAGAAGTCCTTCAATTTCAGCCTTCAATTACTTGCTGTTTTGATCCAGAGGAAGGCGAAAAATAACCCTGAGGACTAGTTGTTGTATAATCCTCATATCAGGGGAAAAAAATTCCTTCCTGACCCCAAATATGGCGATTGGACTAAATCCCTGGATGTTTGGTGCTCGAATCTACGTGGCTGTTATGTGGTGGAAGCTCGGTAGGTTTGTCAAAGTCCGGTAAATGAGAAAGTCCAGTTTAGTTGTCTCTTCCGAGTAATGGAAAGCTTCATTCCTAGATGTTACTGGAAAGGGGCTGATATATATCAGCCTAATCCTCCTGTAAGGAGAGAAATATATTCACAATAAAGAAAGTGAAGCGATTCTGCACTATCATAAAGTCTGGGAGGAGATTACAATGTTGAAGGTTGCACATTTAAAAAAGGGTTCATGAACCACACGGGAGGTCAGCTAAATACACGCCAGACTGGGAAGCAATTGCAGTCAAAAAGAGAGAAAAGCGGCATTCTCTCCTTGCCGATATGTTTTACAGCAGATTAATAAAGAAGTAATGGTGAGTGCCACTTTGGGGTGAGTGCCGCTTTTCTCCATCTTAAGATGATAAATATACATGTCTGAGAATCGTCTCCTCACATATATAATGTATACTGGGGGATATAATGATAAGGTGTATAGTGGATATGTGTGTTACTGGGCACAGATAGCACTATGGATGTCCCTATGTGCTATACTTACATTTTCATCAAATTTGAATGGTGGGTCGGCTTCGCCGGACTCCACGTCGCTCCAGTTTATGGAGAGGAAGAATGGGCGCTCTCGGATGAAGGATGATATAGCATACCGGGCAGATGGAGTTTTGCAGAGAAGCTGGAAAATGAGAGAGACCATTAATCATTATATTATATATTATTATTGATACGTTATTACACAATGTCCATGGACTGTCCGCATCTTATCTTCTAGCTTTCTTTATAGTCCCTCATCATCCTTCTTCTTCTGATCCTACTTACGCCTTCTAAGATGTCAAGTGCATCGCTGGGCATCCAGTCTGGAAAATCTGGGACGTCCACCTGCAGAGACCAGTGGTATTGATCCAGCAAACCACTGCTATAGAACGGCTTTTTCCCCACAATCATCATGTACAGGATGACACCAAATGAAAAGGAATCTGCCTTATGATTGAAGCTTTCTTCATCCATTATCTGTGGGAACATAAGATAGGAGATTACTATATCGGGGAGGGGATTTACACACAGAGGCCATGAGGACCCGTCTGTGATTAGATATGAGCAGGATCCTCAGATTAATACTCAGTCCTACTATCGGCATCAATCACACAGGGATGTTCCTTACCTCCGGTGCGATGTAACCATTCGTGCCAACAGTATCCTCCAATAGGACCTCATCGACCACATTCACGGCTGATAAGCCAAAGTCCGCGATCTTTATGTGTCCGGTGTCATGGATGAGGATGTTCTGAGGCTTCAGGTCACTGCAGGGAAAAATGATCAGACATGATTGTGAGGATAATTCATGAACAGAACTTTCTACAATAGATATGTAAGGAGACAACAGAGATTTATGAAGATGAACTGATTACCAATGTATCACGCCGTGTTCATGGAGGAACTGGAGTCCGCAAACCATTTCTGCCGCAAAGAGTCTGTGGAGTAGAAAGTAGAGGATGGATCAGTGGTTACATACACTCTAGGACCACAATGTATGGGCAGTAGAATATTATGATTCCGTCTAAGACATTTACCTTGATGTTTCCATATCAAATTTCATTGATTTTGCCATGTGGACAGACAGATCTCCTCCGGCAATATACTCCATGGCTATTATATATTCTGTTGGTACCTCCATAAACCCCCGCAGAGATGTTATGAAGCGGCAGTCGGTGGCCATACTCAGGACCTTTAACTCTTTAGAGATTGTGGCTTCATCACAATAATTCCTGTCTATGGCTTTAATAGCCAGAAGTTCTTCGCTGAACATATCTGATGCCAAGAGGACCTGGAGAAAAATCACAGGAGATCAGACCAAAATCCCATCTATTATAGCGATCTGTATAATGGATCACTGGTTTATCCCAATCACCATTACATATTAACATCCTGTAATGAATATGTATATCCTCCTGTGTATCTGGTGCAGGATACATTGGGGAGCACGGAGGAGGAGAAATTCACACTTACCTTTCCGAAATTTCCCTCTCCAACAACTTTGAGGATTTCAAGGTGGCGAAAGTTAATAGGATTTTCTATGTTAACCAATTCTCTCTGGGTTAAAGTAACGGGTCTGGCATCAGCAAGGTCTTGTGCTGGCATGTTCCCTACGTCAGAGGGCATCATAAGGCTTCCACCTGCTGAGATGATACAAGATTTGTTAATCTCTTTGAGAACACATAATGGAAATGTTTGTCATGTTGTGCGGTAAATGTATGGAGCGGATTCAGGTGCTGAGCCTGCATTTTACCAGGCTGATACTGACCGTATTGCATAGCTGCCACCTGCCTATAACAGCAGCAACTGGAGCACATGCTGATTACTGCAGTTTAACCATTTCAATGCTGACAGTGGTATTTAAATGAAGTGATTGCCGATTTATGCGCATCAGCACCCATTAGCCCCTACCAGGACACAATTGCAAGGGGTTAATTGGTTATAATGACTATCTGGGCCTGCTGAAAAACCTCGTGTTTCGCTTTCCTCCTCCTGTTCAGACCAGCCTGGTTTAATTTCTTATGACAACGTTAATAAAGCCATATACAGCGATACAGTTCCATCACTGTATATAGTGCAAGCGATCAGAAAATCACAGGTTCATGTCTTTTAAAGAGACTAAAAAATGAAATAAAAAATAATAAAAAAATAAAATAATAATTTGAAAAACATAATATAATCACCCAACTTTCTTAATTAATAATAATAATTAAAAAAATGAAAAATAAGCATAACTGGGATTACTATGTTAGTATAAGAGGGATATACAAAAATATAAAAATAATCCCAAACAGTAAATATTAAAATGAGAAAAAAATTGAAACATCAAAATTGGGTTTTTTAGAGGCGCCATATTTATCTAGAAATTGCAATAGAAAGATATCACCATGTCCTTTCTACCCAAGAAAGATCTAATAAAAGCTACAGCTTCCTACACAATAAAGAAGCCCTTACACTGCGCCATCCAGGTATCAAAATCACAAAGTTACAATGTCTCAGAATATGGAGACACAAATCAATGTTTTTTCTAATAAATTTCTAATTTTCACCACTTAAGTAAAAAGAAAACCTCTGCATGTTCAGCATTAGCACAATGGTCTCTGACATGGAGAATCACTTGATGGGGTCATTCTGACCACACAATGGACACAATAAAAAAACAATGTCGGAATCCCCCTTTTTTCCCCACAATTTTACCACACTTTGATTTTTTTTCCTGTTTTCTAAAACATTGAATGACAAAATAAATTGTGTTGTTCACAACCACAACTCGGCCCACTAAAAAAAAATAAGCCCACGTGTGGCTATACTGGAAGACAAAGGGAAAAAAGTTATAGGTTTTGGAAGATGGGAGGAGAAAAATGAAAGATTGCCCGGTCAAGAAGGGGTTAATAGATATAGCTCCAGCGCATATATTATAATTTTAAACAGAACTATGTAAATGAGCAGGAAATGTCTAATATTTGGTCTCTCGTTTATCAAAACTGTCTAATAGCAAAAATGTCCCTGTTGCCCATAGCAACGATTCACAGCACAGATTCCATTTCTTAACATTCTATAGAACACTGAAAGGTGACTGGTTGCTACGGGCGACAAGGACAGTTCTTCCATTAGTCAGCATTGATAATTGAGGCCTGTACTTAATATTAGGAGTATAATCCCCCTCACCCCCAGTTTTATTATAGTTTAGTTTATAGTTTATAAGGCCGAAAAAAGACAAGCGTCCATCCAGTTCAGCCTATTTCTTGTGCACTGCAGCTATTCCGCAGCGTTGATCCAGGGGAAGGCAACAAAAAACCATGCGGTATAGGCCAATTTACATTATACTGAGTAAGATTATTTCTTACCTGGTTCATCTTTATCCATTGATCTTTCTGGTGAAGAAACACTCAGATGGAACAGAAAATCCGGGATGGAGATGGTTTTGGTTGATGAGTGGGATCTCCATAGGGCACCATTCCCATTAATGATGGGTTTGGCATATCTCAGATGCCTCCTGCATTGGACAACCCAGTCTCTGCTGTTCCTCATTCTTTTCTGGGCTGCCGCTCTTTGCAGGTTCAGGGTGTCTTGTCTTTCAGATCTGGATGAGACCTGTCTTGGAGTTTCTTGGAGAACTTCCTCCAGCTCTAACTCTGCGCTGATGTTTCTCTGCTTATTGAGGATGGCTTCTTTATTCCTCTTCCTTATTTCAGGGACCAGATCTCCGATTTTTTTCAAGGAGATAAGAATGGCCCTCTGAAGCTCGGCGGAGGCAGCAGAGTCAGACTCCATGAGGTTCTCCATGTTCCTTCTCTGTGTAAGGATCTCATGTCTTTTGGACTTTCTCATTTTCTCTAGATTTTGTCGTTTGGACGCCATTTCTGAGGCGTCAGTGTCCATGTCCGGTAGATTAATGTCTTTTCGCCCTAAAGCGAACAACAATACCTGCTCTTCATTTATTCCTCTCCTCTCTCTCAGAACCCGATCTCTTTGGGCTCGTCTTCTCTCTTTATCCATTTTAGAATAAATTTTTGCTTCGTTTGTCACGAAAAACAAAAGGTACTCCCTCACCCTTGTAAGTCTGTGAGGCAGTGATTTCCTCTGGGCTGTAACACTGGGATATAGAATGTGATGATGTCATCACATCACTGTGACATAGAATGTATCGTGATGTCACAGTGACAGATAAGTAGATAGATGAGATAGATAGATGGATACATAGATAAATATAGATATGAAATAGATAGATATCAAATTAGGAGGATATTGAACCAATGTTTTGCTGATGTGTATATATATATACTTTGTGCACAATTTGTATTTTTGATGATTCATTTTATTATTGATCTTCTCCAGTGCTATCTGTCAATCCCAAAGGTTAATAGACCTGAACCCTGAATAATTTTGAAAAAAGTAAAAGTGAGGTTTTGTCTTTCTTAGGAGAATATCTCTGTGTGCAGAATTATTGGGCAACTAAATGAAAAACATAAATTTTCCCATCTCAATTATTTATTTTCATCTGTTAAAGTGATAAAAACAACCGAACAGCTCATAATGTCTAAAAATACATTTCTGACATTTAAAAAAAATATCAGTGACCAATATAATAATATAGTCATCCACAGGGGTGGATTAAGAGTAGCAAGGGCCCCGGGCAGTTTAGAAGGCGCGGCCCCCCCCCCCCCAGACACCCCCCCCTCAACACACACCTGATTTATCACGTGACATGTCACATGATCCCCTGTGATAGTTCACGTGAAATTAATTTGCCACAATATTAATTATAATAATTTTTTTTAGGCTGTGTGCCCACTATGCGTTTCTTAAGCGTTTCCGCAGCGGCAATTGCGCTGCGGAAATGCTTAAAAAACGCTTGGTAAAAGGCCTGCCATGTTCCCCAATGAAAAATCCGCAGCATTACCAATTATTTTGCGGAAGCGCGGCGTTTTCGCCGCCATTGACTTGCATTAGAACGCATGGAATCTGCATCCCTGCATCTGTAGATGCGGAATCCAAGTGTTTCAATGTGCGGATGGTACCCGGGTGTGGAGGACAGGAGACTCTCCTCCGGACCC